>NC_050533.1:116193-118737 GCF_002922805.2 Oryzias melastigma | reverse complement strand
GCTGTTATACTGTCATTACGAAGTTGCTCTGGAGCTGTTATACTGTCATTACAGAGATGCTCTGGAGCTGTTATACTGTCATCATGGAGATACTCTGGAGCTGTTATACTGTCATTACAGAGATGCTCTGGAGCTGTTATACAGTCATCATGGAGATGCTCTGGAGCTGTTATATAGTCATCATGGAGATGCTCTGGAGCTGTTATACTGTCATGACAGTGATGTTCTGTAGCTGTTACCCTGTTGCCATGGTGATGCTCCTCTGTCGATAATGGCCTTCAATAACAGATCCGGCAGTTTCCAGGACAGTTACCTGATCCGTTCTTTAGCTTGCAGGTTCGGGATCCGTCACTGAAGACGCGATGTTCCACTGTGATGCCATCGCCGTAAACATCCTTCCTGAAGGCGTCGGCTCCTTTGTTCCTCAGCTTCACCGTTATGTCGGCGGTGCTGAGGTCACACACGGACGTGGTCAGCGTATTCTGCAGGGGGCGGGGTCAGCTCTTCATGTTCACTCACTTTTCACCAATCTTGACAAAATCCTTGAGGGAACCTCCTCTGTTTGTGACGGTGGCTTTTCCTCCAAGACCCACGATGAGAGCCGTCAGGATGGCACTTTTCCCGCCTGAGAGTGAAGAGGAAGATGATGATGAAGAGGAAGATGAAGATGAAGATGAAGAGGAAGATGAAGATGAAGATGAAGAGGAAGATGAAGAGGAAGATTAAGAGGAAGAGGATGATGAGGAAGATGAAGAGGAGGATGAGGATGAAGAGGAAGATGAAGATGAAGAGGATGATGAAGATGAAGATGATGAAGATGATGATGAAGATGATGAAGATAAAGATGAAGATGCAGATGATGAAGAGGATGATGAAGATGAAGATGATGAAGATAAAGATGAAGATGAAGATGAAGATGATAATGAAGATGAAGATGACCACACTCGTACGTTTCCACAGTACATGAACATCATAGGTAAATATGCTACATGGACCGTCCTGCAGTTCCAGAACCTCCCTCCTCTGAGGAGCCCACGGCTCCTCCTCTACCAGGAGTCGGGAGCTGTTTGCTTTACGCCCTGATTTGATAAGTTCTGTCCGGTCCGGGCCGTGATGCTGCAGTTCTGGAACCGCCATGTTTCAGTGCGTTTTGCTGAGTCAGCATCATGTCTCCATGACGCAGACAGAAGAAATCCTGGTCTTACTTCCGTTGTTCCCGACGATGAAGTTGACGTTGGGTCCGAACTGGAACGGACCCAGAGAGCGGTGGCACATGAAGTTCTTCAGCGTGATGCTCTCGATCAGGCCGATGTCTCCCTGCAGACCAGGACAAACGTCTGAGGAGGACGGACACCTTCAGGAGGATGAGCAGAAGGAAACTCACCGACGACGGACTGACGGTGGACGGCTTGGCAGGCCGCGGTGCATTGTGGGTGATGGCAGGTGCCAGTCTGGACTTCTTCAGAGCGGCTCCATCACTGCTGCCTTCAGCTTTCCTCTTCCCCATCGTGATGGAGGCCGTGAGGACAGACTGGGGCCAAAGTCAGAACCTCAGGAGGAGCTGTGGTCACGTGACAAACATCAAAGCTTCTTTCAGGTTTGGACCTTTAAACAGGTGATAAACCTGCGGTCGGTCCGAACCGGGTCCGGGTCCTGCTGGAACCTGGTTCCGACCGGAGCGCAGATCCTGATCCGCAGCAATAACCCGACAAAACCCGAACTCTCACCGAGCGAGCGCGAGCGCCGAGGACACGCGCCCAAAACAGCAGCAGCTTGGAAGTAAACACGGGGGTGCGCGCGCGCGCCGGAACCGAACTCCCTGAGAAGTTCAGAAGCAACAGGTGAAAACTTCAGCTTCCGGTCCGACTTCTGGGCAGCGTGTCAGGAGCCCCGCCCACCATGGCACGCGCACCGGCGCGAGAAGCCGTCGGTTACACGAACGGGCGAAAACCGGAGCACCGGGAACCGGAACGGGACTTCCGGGTCCGACCGCGGAGAGACAGACTGACGTCACGCGCGCATGCTCAGAGTGATTTGTGCGGAAGGAGCGCGCGGGGACTGCAAAGTTTTCAGGGTTTTTTCTTTTGATTTTATGTTTTTACTCTAAAACATATGTTGACATTTACAGGAGATTTACATAAAACCTGCTCTAAAGTTTACCTGGAGTCAACCTGGAGCACCTGTGAGTTCAGGTGTGAAACCAAACGGTTGACTGAACGGGCACCAGCGTGATCGTGGTGTGACTGAGGTGAAGAAGTCTGTTCTATTGTAATCTACATCTACATTAGGACTGTAGAGTAGAAAATACAGAGTATCACGGAGTATTACAGAGTATCACAGAGTATCACAAAGTATCACGGAGTATTACAGATTATCACAGAGTATCACAAAGTATTACAGAGAATAACAGAGTATTACAGAGTATCACAGAGTATTACAGAGTATTACAGAGTGTCCCAGAGTATCACAGAGTGTCCCAGAGTATCACAGAGTATTACAGAGTATCACAGAGTATCACAGAGTAACACAGAGTATCACAGAGTA
>NC_050533.1:95234-116115 GCF_002922805.2 Oryzias melastigma | reverse complement strand
GTTCTATTGTAATCTACATCTACATTAGGACTGTAGAGTAGAAAATACAGAGTATCACGGAGTATTACAGAGTATCACAGAGTATCACGGAGTATTACAGAGAATAACAGAGTATTACAGAGTATCACAGAGTATTACAGAGTATTACAGAGTATCACAGAGTAACACAGAGTATCACAGAGTATCACAGAGTATTACAGAGTATCACAGAGTGTCCCAGAGTATCACAGAGTATTACAGAGTATCACAGAGTATCACAGAGTAACACAGAGTATCACAGAGTATTACAGAGTATCACAGAGTATCACAGAGTATCACTGAGTATCACTGAGTATCACAGAGTATCACAGAGTATTACAGAGTATCACAGAGTATTACAGAGTATCACAGAGTATTACAGAGTGTCCCAGAGTATTACAGAGTATTCCAGAGTATCACAGAATATCACAGAGTATCAGAGTATTACAGAGTATCACAGAGTATCACAGAGTATCCCAGAGTATCACAGAGAATTCCAGAGTATTACAGAGTATCACAGAGTATTACAGAGTATTACAGAGTATCACAGAGTATCCCAGAGTATTACAGAGTATCACAGAGAATTCCAGAGTATTCCAGAGTATTCCAGAGTATCACAGAGTATTCCAGAGTATCGCCGAGTATTCCAGAGTATTCCACTCTACACTCTTGGTCTGTAGTAGACCTCGTATACTTATTTACTTCTACTCAAGAATCCTTTATAAATACACAGTGTACTGCTTTTTGGTAGGGGAACAGGAA
Source organism: Oryzias melastigma (assembly GCF_002922805.2). NCBI lineage: Eukaryota > Metazoa > Chordata > Actinopteri > Beloniformes > Adrianichthyidae > Oryzias > Oryzias melastigma. The sequence continues at coordinate 115,335 of NC_050533.1, read as the reverse complement.
TTAGTACACAGTGTGAGAACCTCCGACTCACTGTACGCTGGACTTGAGGTTCAGACGGTTCCACGCCACAATGATCCCGCCCTCACGCTGCAGGAGGCTTAAGCTTCGTACAGCAAAGACAGATGCACAGTTCTGCCCTGACGAGGTCCAGGACGTTGGTGGGTGTGGTTTGTCTTCGGTTGAAATGTGTCATAGACAGTAACTCCGCCCACACCATCAGGATGGGCAGGACCGGAGAGGGGTCTCGGTGGAGGTATCAAGTTTCAATGTTAAGTCAATGCAAAGATGCTATCTGATGTGCCATGATTTGGGCGTCGGGCACAGCGCACTGCGTCAACCAATCAGGGCCTCCGCTTTGAGCATGTGACGTTTTCAGAGAGATTCAAGATGGCGGCTCGATGCGAGGATTTTTGTCCTGAACTTGTATCCATTTTCTTAACCCGCGTGCGGGGCTTAAGGAGACTGTCCCGGTTACTGTTATGACGGCTACGCTAGCGGTGGATAGCTTCGAGAGCTAGCTTCCCTTGAGCAGCGGAGCTCGCTACGCTAGTCTGCCGGCGGTTAGCTGCCCATCAGCCCGGAGAGCTGCTGTTGACGCCCACAATCCCTCGAGCCTCGTGCACTAATGATGTTTTCTTATTTTCACGACAATGATAGAAGATCCTCCGGTTCCATTTTGATTTCCCCGTCTCAGGTTAGAGCTCAGACTGGAGCTCAGGTGGATGGGAGTGACGTCTGAAACGGTCCTCAGGTCCAGTGACGTTCACAGAACCAGAGATCTGAAAGATCCGGGGAACCAGACATGACCATGTGCTCTCCAAAACAAATACACCTCCCATCATCCATGTCTTCCATGATGTGTTCCAGGACAACTTCAGCGGTTGCTCCGCTGACGCACAGCCTCACGGCTGGGAACCCGTTAGAGAGCCAGCAGACGTGAAGTCGACTCCAGCGATGGTCGTCCTCGAACGCATCGCTACTAAGAATCACTGCCTGCTGTGCTCTCTACTCGCTCGGTCACGCCATAAGCACCAGCTCAGTGGCCTGTGGTAGAGCGTCCGCCCTGAGACTGGAAGATTGTGGGTTCAAATCCCGGCTGAGTCGGACCAAAGACTCTGAAAATGAGACCCGGCACCTGCTTGGTTGGATGGGGGTTAAACCACCGGGCGCAGCTGTGTCTGCAGCTTACCGCTCCCTCAGGGGAGGAGTCAAATGCAGAGAAAAGTGTCACACTCCTATAGGTGCGTGACGCTGATGCGACTTTAACCTTGAAAAGAGTTTCAATGTTGAGTCAGCGGTACAGACGCCGTCCTGCAGCGCGTTGGTCTGGAAACAGCACAAGTGCAAAGATCAGAACATTGATGAGGTCGCTGCATCGCTCCAACCAATCAGAGACTCAGCTGTGGGAGGAGTCTATGGAGGATGGATCCAACTGTTCCATCCATTTTCTAAACCCGAAGTATCTCTTTGGGAAACAGTAAATAAAAGACTTAAGTAATAAAACGAGCATGCCAACATTTGATTAAAATATTTAACAAAAAAAGACTTGTAATAAATGTAACTTGGCAGTTCCAAGTCTTCAGGTGAGCACTACACATTAAGGCACTTTTAACAGACAAGCTCTTATTTTTGCAAAAGTAAAAAAATCCTTTGAGGAGAATCGAGTCAAAAGAGACGATTCTGTCCAGGGAGTCGAATCCAAAGACTTCTGGAGCGCCGGGAGTGAACGCAGTGTCAGACAGCTGATCAGGTCAGTCAACCAGACAGGAATCCTTCAGACGTGAAGACGTCAAGACGCGACGCAGACGTCCTGGACTGAACGGAATGTTGGACGAGCAGATGAATGATCAGTAGAGGGCAGGAAGGGAGAAGTTCCCTAAACCCGGAGCGGTTTGTGGACGTTGGAGACACGCTGATAGACACACTTCCTGTGCCGGCGGTTCCTCGGCATCCCTGCAGACAACTACAGGAAGTCAACCGGCTGCCTCTGCTGTTGGGGCAGTTTCACTATTTCAGAAGAAGAACAACGAACAGTGAAACTTCACATCAGCGTGACGCACTGATCAAGGATCCGATAAACCAACAGCAGGAGAAGCTGAACGACATGCACTGCAGTGAGGAAATGCGCCGTGTTCTCCACGTTCCTCAGCAGGTTAAGGTCATCAACGCAGCAGCAGAGATCCTGCAACTTCAGACTTTTCAGGGCAACCAAATCAAACATTGAGAGCCATTTATCAGCCCGTGTCTAATTGTATTCAGTCATCTTATGAATTTGACCATTTTATGATCAAACTGCCGTTTTTATCGTGGTTGTGGTCGCTGCCATGATGCTGTGGGGCGCCTCTTTACACGTGGAACGTGTCGGTGCAGAATGATTGGTTATGCTGCTGCTATGATCAAAATATTCCAGGTGGAAACATTTCATTTTTGACAGGAAATGTTAAACAGAGAAGTTTAAAATGAGGAAAGTTTATTTGAATATCACATTTCATGTACAGAGACAATTCAAAGCACCCAGTGGTTTGGCAGAGTTTTTACGCCGGATGCCCTTCCTGACACAACCCTGTACTTGAGGGGCACAGGGACCCAGTTAGGCAGCAGCATCAAGGGTCTAAGGACCCAATCTGGGTGGGGATCAGTGGACAACCCTGGGAATCGAACCCAGGGCTCCTGCGTGCCAGCCCACTGAGCCACCCAGCCGCTTGCACAGAGATAATTCAAAGTGTTTTACATAAAACATTAAAAGAAACAATCAAAATAAATAGTAACAGCAAGTATAGATAAACAGTCGGACTTAAACTTTTGAATACATATTAATCAAACTGAGAACAGGTGAGTCTTTAACCTGGATTTAAATACACTGAGTGTTTCAGCAGATCTAAGGTTTTCTGGAAGTCTGTTCCAGATCTGTGGAGCATAGAAGCTGAATGCAGCTTCTCCATGTTTAGTTCTGACTCTAGGAACTGATAAAAGACCGGAAATAAACGTATTTATTTTCACCTTTCAATTTCAAAACTTTTTTTTTGTTTTCAAATCAGAAAATTTCAAAATCGAGAAAAAAGAATTGAAGTGAAAAAATATTAAAAATGACATTTTGAGTTTTGAAGCCTAAAAAACAACATTTGAATCTGAGAATAAATACGTTTATTTTGGAATAGCTCAAAGTTTTAGACATTTTTCAAGTATTTTGGCCCAACGCCAGTATCTGTTTTGGTTTTGGGTTTCAAATACTCTCAGCATATTTAGCGCCATTATTACATCCCGCTTCACCTGACCCTGGTCCCGCGCACAGACCTCTGTCAGCGTCATAAGCGCGTGTTTGCGGTTTTAAGCGGGAGCCTTCCAGGTGAAGATGATCGGGATCAGATCATGTAATCCTCTCCTGTGGCAGCAGGCGGCAGCCTCGTCTCTGCTCTGCTGAGGACCGACGCGGTTGTCCTTTCTCCGGTGGTTGCTAAGCAACGCGGGCCGCGATGACGGAGCTTCATCAGGCGGCCGCCGCGGGAGATTTCAAGAAGGTGCAGGAGCTGCTGACCCAACCGGGCTGCTCTCCGAACCTCAGGGACGCGGACTGGAGCAACACGACGGCTCTGCACTGGGCGGCGCGGGAAGGTAGGTCAGGGTCAGCGGCCACGCGCCTCCGCAGCGCCCCCAACGCGCGCGCCCGCACTTCCATCACACCGACCTCAGACATGACGTCATCCTGTCCACGCTTCACGGCCTTTAGGGGTCGGAGTCTTTTCCTACATGTCCCATGAACACCTGCTGACGCTGACGTCATCGTGACCCATTCATTATCCATGAGGACGAGATCCTCCCAACGACTGAAAGATGAGGAGTGAGGAGGAAATGAGACAGTTCTACTTTATTCACTTTAAACACTCCCGAAGTCCTTCTGCTTCCTTAACCTGGACCCTCACGGGGTCACGGGGTCACGGGGCTGCTGGAGCCTAACAGAGGGACAACACTGACATTCTTTTCATTTCTTTCACAAATGTCCTGTTCTGCTCATTCGGTGACGCTGTGAGTCCTGCAGACGCTCAGAATCCGACTGAAACTGATTCTCAGAAACCACAAAACAGAAAAGTTTATGAGAAACAACCGAACCATCAGCAGCCGGTAACGAGAACGTTTTCATCAGCGTTTGGATTCAGACTGTTCATCAACACCAGAGGAATTCTGGAGGGGACCTCCGAACCTCTGCTTTGAACCCGGGTTTCCTCCTCTTCCTTTTTTCATCCTTAAAGTTTTAAAGAAGGACCAGCAGGAGGCGCTGCACTGCAGAGTCACTGATTACATCAAACCTTTGAGTCATTTTATTCACATTTTTATTTATGACTTTATTTTTTAACGTAAAATGAGTGGTTTGTGAAAAAGGTTTAACATTTTTTTTAATATGTAATCATAATTTGGCACCCCTCCAGCAGAGGACGCCCTAGGCGGCTGCCTATGCCCACCATCCACCCTGATCAAAAGCATAACGAGTCGGGTTCTCTCTCTCCACCACTCCCACAGGTCACACAGAAACCGTGCGGCTCCTCATCCAGCACGGCGCCAGGCCGAGTCTGAGGACGCGGGACGGATGGACCCCCGCCCATTGCGCCGCCGAGTTCGGTCGGTTGTCCGTGCTGCGCCTGCTGCACTCCTTCCACGCCCCCATAGACCAGGAGGACCACTGCGGGGACAGACCGCTGAGGATAGCTCAGGTCTACGGACACCAAGACTGCGTCAACTTCCTCAGAACGTGAGACGTAAAAAACGCTGCTGCTGTGGTCGCACAACGACCGTCAGGCTCCTCATTGGTCGCATCCGTGACGTGTTTGTGTTGCAGAGCAGAGCTGGAGTGTCAGGCCCACCGAGAGAAGGCAGCGGAGCTGGGACTCTCACTGGATGACACAGACGAGGAGTGGGCGGAGCAACGAGGAGGAGGAGTGGGCGGGGCAATGAGGAGGAGGAGTGGGCGGGGCACAGATGAGGAGTGGGGGGAGCAATGAGGAGAAGTGGGCGGGGCAATGAGGAGGAGTGGGCGGGGCAATGAGGAGGCGTGGGCGGGGCACAGATGAGGAGTGGACGGAGCAATGAGGAGGCGTGGGCGGGGCAATGAGGAGGAGTGGGCGGAGCAACGAGGAGGAGTGGGCGGGGCAATGAGGAGGAGTGGGCGGAACACAGATGATGAGTGGGCGGGGCAATGAAGAGGAGTGGGTGGAGTCTGTTTTACATATATTCAAGAGATTATTCGGTAAAAACGTCATACAACATTCTTCATCTATAATATGATTTCACTTAAGCGTTTTATACTTTATTGTTTAAAGATGAATAAAGTCATAAATACAAACAGGTATTATTTTTCAACAACTTCCCAATAGAGCTTCTGAAAACAGGACTGTAAGAATTTCTAAATGTTTTGAAAATGTAAAATATGAACATTTTGTCTCGGACCGGTCTGTGACCTTCATACTGCCTGAAGGTCACCTGGCCACCCTGGACAGGTTTGACAGTTTTTCGCCTGCATACGTCGTATCCACCTGTGAGGACAGGTGGGACTGGAGCTGATGGTCCACCTTGGATTGTGTGTTGAGTGAAACCATGAACTGTGTCTGGAGGTGAAGGACCCGACATACTGGAGATGAAGCTAAACCATCCCATAAGAGACTGAAACATGGCAAAAACCAGAGAAACAAATGGAGCCAGAGCCCAGCAGATGAGCGGACGCTCCAACACACTAAGGGTCGTTGACAGAAATGAAGGGAGCTGTGGATCCTGATGAACCTGGAACTCGTGGACTGACCACCCAGAGCACGACCAGGAAGAACAAACCAATAAAAACCCAACCAGAACCAACCTAGTGCAAATTAAACCAACCCAACCAAACCCAATAGAACCCAAACCAAAGCGTTACACTCACTTTATTTATGGCTTGTTGTTGTGACATCACAAAAAAGAAAATGAAATTAAAGGAAGAACAAGATAAAGCTTTTTGTCTTAGTGTTTGAGGTTCCTGCAATGTCGACTGTCTTCAATAGAAACCGGACATTCACAGGTTAAAGAGATGATGAACATGTATGTACACGTCAGTTTTAATGACTGGGATTGTGTAGCCCCCACCCCACAAAAAAAAGAAATAGAAGTAACAGCCTACCTCAAAGAGAAAGGTTTCTATATTTACTGAACAGTAGAACTGAGCTTTGAAGTTCTCAAATGTTCATCAAATTCTTGCTTGAACAACGTAAAGTTTACCCAGAAATCCCTTTTTGTTTTTTTGATTGGAGAATAAAACTAACCAATCAGAGACAAGACTTGGTAGCAACAAGACCGACGTCCGACTGGGCCAAAAGGAGAAATGGATGTTTTCCCTCCAGACTGTGGAAAAAAGCGGGAAACCTGCTGCTGAGAATCAGGCTGAGCGCAGAGGGCGTGGCCACGCCTCACAGAGCGGGACGCTCCCGACGCCTCTGCCATCTGTCATCACCACCTGAATCCAGACATCTGCTCAGGAAAGAAGATGGAATGGACGGCTCGTAATCGGAAGTTCTCGTTTCACAATCTGTTATCCTGAGGAAACAGAACAGTAGATGTTCTTTGGAAGTTTCTCAACCTTCTAAAGGACGATGTCCGATTTGAAAGTAGTGCCTGACCTCCTGACTTAGCATGCTAACTTTGACCCTTGTGCTTTCTTAGGCATGTTTACATTAAAAGTGGGGTCATCTGGACCCCAAAGAGAGCATGAGGGTTAACCAGAGCTCGAGCTCCAGTGGTGATGTTCTTTCAGTTACTGTGTGCTCTTCAACTCTTCATGCAATCGATGTTATGTCAATGGGTTCTACAGAAAGCAGCCTCGCGTGGAAATGCAGCCTACAGAAGTGGAGTGTGGATGCAATCAATGGAAACCAGCGGATTCTGAGGTGGAGAAACCCTTGTCTCCACCTCAGAGCTTGTTGGACACAGGATTGAGGGTAGTTCAAAGAGTGCGTGTCAGTTTTAGGGTTCATAAACAGAAATAACAGACAGAGTTCCCGGTTTGAATCCCAGCAGGAGTTTGCAGAGCCTGAAAGACTTCCTGAAGAGTTAAAACTGAGGGCCCTCTGGTCACATGCAAGATGGCGGCAGAAACAATCTCTAGCTGGAAGCGGAAATTTCCTAAACTTTAGGAAATCTTTCAAAAATGATATTTTAAAAACTTTTCAGAACTTTCAGCTTTTGAGCTTTTAAATGTGAATAAACTGTAACTGACTAACAGTTTAGTGTGAAGATGAGCTTCAAATGGACAGAGAACGTTCATCGTTTTATTTCTCTGAAGTCAACATTAACACGTGTTCAGATTTATGTCACTACACCGTTTTCCTCCGGAGAAAAAGGCTGAGAAATGCTGTTTTTTCTCTGTCAATCAGCTGGTCAGATGAGCAGTTACGGTGTGTCGAAGGGAAAAAAGGTTGAAAGCTGAAAATGGGGCTTCCGGTCGAGGACTTCTGGCCAATGATTTTGGGTGCAAATTAAGGTTTTTTTTTGGCCGATCTGGTAGGGGGAGGGACTTCCAGCTATTAATTTTTGAGCGCCATATGTTTTCTCTGAGGCCAGATTCTCTTGTGAGATTGTTTCCCTGTGAGGTCTCATGATGTTGAAACCAAGACTTCTGCTAATCTAATTCTACGTACGTTGTCATACAGTTTCATGACTCAGACCGCGTCTTGTGCTGTACCAAAAGACCCGTTTGGAAATGTTTTGACAGGGAAACCGTCACCAAGTCAATCGTTCCAGACCATGAAAACGTCACTGGGTGGTTCTTTGAGCATTTCTGTCTCAGCTTGACTCTTCAGATGATTACAGCACGTTCCATGGTGAATCAGGCTCCACACGTTTAGCTTTTAGAAGGACATGGTTCAGGGGGACTCAGGTCTGAACTGTAAGTTATATTGACTATGTATGAAAGAAAGTTTGTCCTCTGAAGAGATGCCGAGTACTTCCGTAACTTCACTTCTTCCACGATGTCTCGGTCTTGACGGTACTTGTACTCATGGTCGTCACATTCTGGAGATCAGAGTAAAAAGTTAGAGGTTCACCAAAGAAAATAGTCCTTCCTTAAAAATAAATAACTCACCTTTTTCTTGAAACGAGATAGTAGAGCTTCACGAGTCTGTCAGGAGAGAGATAGCTGTTGGTTTACATACCGCCACTCGGGGCAGGAATTTTCATCATCAGCAGAACTAAATATCATAAAGTGCCATCCATTCTCATGCAGAGTTTCAATCAGCTCTTCCTTTTCTTACCATTTTGTCGCGCAGGCATGTCGTCAGCAGGATGTAGAAACCCTGAAGACGAGACACAGCTTAGTGCACAGGAACGCTTCAGGTGTTTGGTCATGAGGACGGACCATCGTTACCTGGAAGGCGTTAAGAATGATGAAGATGTAATTGATGGCATAAGCAACAGGTCCAGAGGTGAGGTCGAGGATCATCATCGCCAGCCCGAAACCCCAGGTCACGCCAAAGATGGGAGTCAGGAGAACCACGGATCTTATGACGGTTTTGGCTGCAGCTTTTTCCTTATCGGTTTGAGTGTCATCGTTTTTGTGATGCTCCAGAAGCTTCATGATGACCACCAGCATGGAAAATATGTTAAAGAAGACAATGATGCCCACGGGAAGGATGAATGTGAATATGGAGCCCTTCAAAAGCCCGGCGTAGACCAGCCAGCAGGTGTCTTCTGAGAAGTATGAGCCCTCAGCTCCAGCGTTGTTGGCAAGAAAGGTGATGAAGACGATGAGCAGAGGGCAAATGTAGCCCAGGAAGATGGAGAAGCGCAGGTAGGTTTTCTTGCTGACCTTATGGAACAAGAACACAGCTTGATGAAGGAGGGTGGTGCTTAGAGCCAACATCCAGAAGAACATGGCCAGATAGCAGAAGTGCATCATCACTGCGAAGATCCTGCACCAGACGGTGGTCTGTCCATGGCTTTCCTTCCCATCAGGCTTAGAGGAGGCCAGGAAGCAGATGTCTGCCACCAGCAAGCACACAGAGATGTTGACCTGGGCCGTGTGGCGTAGATACAGAGTGTTGGTCTTGACCACCTGTTTCCAGACGGTCATCTCTATGGCAAGAATGATGATGAGGGATGCGATGGATATGGACAGGCCGACCGTGGTCAAAAGGCTCAAAGCTGGGACCCTCAGGGGAGTTTTGGACATGAGGATGGCAAACGAGGACAGGTGCGTGCAGACGCATCGCCCCTCTGAGAAAGGACCTTCCCATGAGCATCCCTCGTCTGACCATGCATGTGTGTTGCTGTCCCAGAACACACAAATCAACTCAACATCCCGCGGCCTTGGGCTTTGCAACTGGAAATCAATGACAATGCTCATTTCCCCGGTGACATTAGCAGCTGTGGACACAACCAGACTGTTGATGGTCCGCTCGCTATCGTTGTTTGGCAGGTAATTCTGCAGATACTTGTATGCGACGGTTTTAATGTCTCCACTGACTGAAGCAGTGAGACTGACACTGATGTTGAAGAGGTCGACACATTTTCCATCAGTGCAATTCTTCACAATGAGGTTTTCCTTCTCACTGTCCGTCCTTATGTTCGATTTCTGTATCAATTTCTCAACTGACAACAAATAGTTTTCAGCCACAATGGAACCATTTCCCCCCTGAGTATAAGGAGGCAAACTACTGCGCCAGGAACTCTCCAGACTTTTGTTTAGCAGGTTACTGGAAGAGTCCAGGAAGTTCTGAAAAGAAAAAACATTTAAAAGTCAAATCATCAAAACTGAATGACCCAAACATATGTTACAGGAAACAGACCCCGCCCCCTTCCCCATCCATTCCACCTGCTCCTCTCTGCTGTACTCACCTCGACGGTCGTCACGTTTTGTATGACGGATATCTTTTCGTTCAACACGCCATAAACGGACACGGAGGCGTTTATGTTGGCTTGAGTGTTCAGGTCCTCCATCTTGGTGAGGTTACTGAATTTCTGCAGGACTTCTGCTGTATTGTTTTCCAGATTGCCAAGTCCACTGTCAGAGATCTGCACGGACAGGACATCCAAGTCACTTTCTAAGCTGCTTCTCTGCTTCAGGTCAAACCAGGAGAAGCAGTTTCACTTTACTCACCAGGGCTTTTTCCAGCACATTCTGCAGAGATAAGACCAGGCATTCAGAGACCTCTTTCCCCCACGTTCCCCCAAGGCTGCATGAACAGAAACAGCATGAAAAACCACTTCACTCCCAAAGCAGAAATGTGATGGAAGCAGCACGTCTGAAGTCTTGCCTGCAGCCTCGTTTTCTTACTCCAGCCATGCCTTTGCAGTTCAGCACAGCTGTGAAACCTTCCTTGGTGTTTTGCCATTCATTCTCCTGCTTGCAATACTTCTCACCGTCTGGTTGAGATATTTTAAAAGAACAGATTAGACAATCATCTGACTTTATTTACACGTCTATATCTCTGCTATAATGGAGACGTTCAGTATTTTGGAGATGTCTTCCACAGATTCATAGTTTGGTCCGAGATGCTATCAAGGTGTCCTGCAGCATCTGCATTTTCCTCTCACTCGTCTCTGAATATATCTTCTTAATATCTCTATGTAAAGCGAGAACTCAATATTACTCAACTTTAATAGCAGAAAATGCAAATAATCCACGATTTCTCTTTAGTACTATAGCCAGGCTGACCAGCAGCCACAGCTCGGTTGAACCACATATTCCTGCTACTATCAGCTCTGAAGATTTCCTTCAATTCTTTGATAATAAAATCTCAAATATTAGACAGAAGCTAAATGTGGTTATTCCCACTATCGACCCAAAGCAGGCAGAAGTTGTAGAAATAAAGGCATCCATAGAAACGTCTGTAACATTAGACTGCTTTACTGCTGTGGACCAAGCAGAAATAGCATCAGTTATTACGTCTTCTAAAACCTCCACTTGTCTCTTAGACCCAATCCCCACTAAACTTTTTAAAGAAATCTTCCCCCTTATTAGTGAATCCATATTAACCATAATAAATACCTCTCTAGAGACTGGTTATGTGCCTCAGTCTTTTAAATATGCTGTTGTTAAACCTCTTTTAAAAAAACCCAGCCTGGATCCTGACATTCTAGCCAACTATAGACCAATATCTAATCTCCCATTCATATCTAAAATCCTAGAAAGAGTTGTAGTAAAGCAGCTGCAGTGCCACCTACAGGATAACAATCCTGTTTTTAAACAGAAAACAACAGTCCTTCAAAGGGCTGATGGGATGACAGGTGTGTCTGCAGTTTCCTTGAGGACCGTACCACCATGTCAATAAAAATGGAACGTACCATGTGTGTGGGGTAATTGTATATTGAAGTATTCACAAGATAATGGAAGTTATACGTACTGATGATGTTGTATGGTATCCTTACGCCACACTCTAGTCGTTATAAGGGGACTACGCTCTGATTGGCTCATTTCTAACAGTCAGGCTGCAGCGAGGAGTGTGCATGTCTCACATGCACAGCACTAATGGGATCCTTGTTCAGTCTGCCGTGTTTGGGGGTTGAAAACATGAAAAATCTGTACGACACGTCTGCGCCTCAGCTACTTTCCCCTGACTGACCCTTATGCCTTTTAAAAGTGTTCACTACGACCTGTGGCCCGCAGCACACCTGTAGATAAACCTGAACATTTTCTCTCTTCGATTCACTGAGCGTCTGTGACCTTCATATTTTCTGAGGGTCACCAGAGCAGACTGTACAGGTAAGGGACCATTTTTCACCTGTAGGGACAGGTGTCGGGACCCTCCCCCGGCCTTGGTTCTGTCTATTTATGTTCTGAAAAGTATTTTTCCCGTTTCTTGCTTTTTGTTCAGAGGCCTTGGGGCGTTTTGGACTTTTCAAAATCCTTTCTTTTACCTCTGTACCCTTTAACTGGATCCTTCCTGCTCTTGGGCTCCGTCTCACCTACGACTCATCTCGTCCTACACTCCATGTGGTTTTTCTAATGGAAATATTGTGGTTGTCACACAGAGTGATAGAAATCCGTGGATCCATTTCTTGAGGCCTTTATGCAGAAAATGGCTGTTTACAACGTGCACAGTGAGCATCCTAATTCACCTTTTGTCCGATTTCAGTCTCTAAATAAAACAGTTTCATAGTCAAACAAAACTTTGGGTTTTGAAGTGAAGCTAAATAAGGAAAGGGTGTTGGATGGAATCCTGACTCGGATCGTGACCTCGGGATTTGTGTGTGTTTGGAGTGACCCTCATACTTACTTCTAATGACATTAATGTCGAATGTACTTTCTTGGGTTTGGTTACATCTGTTTGTAAAGTTACAAGAGCCTGTAGGAACCGTGGGGTTGGAACAGTCTATTAGTTTTCGGGCTGAGTACGTCAGCGTGTTCGAATCTGGAGGAGAGAAGAATGACCGTGAGAAGTGTCGATGTCGACCAGACGATGAAGACGCTGAGCGGCGAGTGTCTACCGTTAGACAGTGGGTTTATTGAGTAATCCACCGGCCATGTCACATTATATTTCTCGATGCTTTTCATGATTTGGCATTTGACCGTCACAAACAGAAGTTGTGTGTCGCTTGTGCAGAGAGGGAAAGCCGGTTCCACAGAGTTGATGATGTCTGGCTTCAGGCAGATGTCTATGGTGGCCTTGGCTCTGTGCGTCAGGGTGATGTTGGGTTTTTTCTCAATGAAGCTGCAGTCGTATTCTCCTGAAAACAAACACCGTGATGCTGAACACGTGTGACAGTAGGAAGAAGGAGGAGGTTTCACTGAAGTCCAACCTGTCCAATGTTTGTCGACTTTATCCAGCTTGACGTGGAATTCCGTTGAGGACTCTTTTGTAAGTTTTGAGACTGTTCCGTCAAAGATGCTGAAGCTCAAACCATCTCTTCTCAGCGTCCACGTCACATCCTGGTTAAAATCCTCAACTGTCTTGCAGATGACCTTGTCATTGTCCTGGTAAGGCACCATACGGTCTGGCACGGTGACGGTGACCATCCCTTCAGATCACAGAAACCATGCAGGTCACTTTGACAGGAAATGACCCGGAAGCTCTTCCTGTGAGGACCCTCTGTGGGGATAAAAACTCACCTGTGGTCTCCAGAGCCATGGAGCTTGAAATGTTCAGGTTGTTGGATCTATCCAACAGTTCCTGTGCCGTGATGCTGTTGACGACGGTCATTTCAAAGTCTACGATGATACTTCCAGCCCTGCAGAAAAACACAAACCAGGTTTTCTGTGAGATGGACTGAAAACAGCTCTTCCGCTCTTTGAACGACAGACCTGAACTCTACGATGGTGAAAGTGTCCAGGCCATTCAGAGTGCTGTAGATCGTCTTTAACTGGAAACACAGAGAAACGGATCAGAGACAGAACATCTGAGAACAGACGATTCTGTGGCGTGTTTCCTCACAGCGGACTCCACTTTCTTTTTGCATTCGATGTATAGAGACGTGGTGTTCGGCTGCAGACAATCCTTAAAATGCTTTGACGATTCATCAGATAAAGTGATCGATCCGGCGACTTTCACTGTCAAGACCAAAGAAAGTTTCAGTCAGGATCACAAAAACCATTCACTTCACAAGGTCTGGTGTTTTCTTCCTGAAAAGATCCAAACCATCAGTTAACTGTGAAAAGCCTATTTCATGAGATTTAGCACTCACAGGATGAAAACTAATATTTCATTTGAAATTGCAGGTTTTCAAATTAAACAAGTGAAAGAAACAAAGTTCTATAGTAACCGTAGATTAAAAACACACTGGAAATCACATATCAACTACATAAAAGCAAAGACAGCAAGAACGATATGAAGTCAAACGCTCATTAGACAAAACTCTCTAGACCTCATATTTCAGTCATTGATTCTTCCATATGTGACATGTGGCATAGAAATTTGGGGAAATGTGAACAAGAACTCAATAAACTCCATGTTTGTATTACAGGTACGACTGATCATCATCAGGACTAATTATTGGACCCATCTACACCCGGTTTAAAAAGCTGAAAATATTCAAATCCCCGATGATCACTCCAACTCCATCGAGGCATTTTGGTCGTCGCGCCGATCCCAACATCCTGCTCATCTACCTCAGGCGGCTACGGCCGAACTCTCCAGCACCACCGCCAACTTTGGTCTTCTAAACACGAGCAATTCGTCCAGGATCTCCTCCTCGACCACAAGCTGGATTTTATGTGCCTAACAGAGACATGGCAGCAGCCGAATGACCACCTGGCTGAAAGATGCCACTCCTCCGGGTTTACAGCACAATCTCGTGGCGCCGGCCGCAGAGTTAAAGTCCCACTATTTGTCTCATGACTAGGTGTGTGAAATTTGTTCTCTGCATTTGACCCCTCCTCTGGAGGGGCGGTGAGCTGCAGACACAGCCGCACTCGGGAACCATTTGGTGGTTTAACCCCTTAATGCTGAGTGTCCAGCAGGGAGGCCCTGGGTCCCATTTTTAGAGTCTTTGGTGTGACTCGGCCGGGATTTGAACCCACGACCTTCCAATCTCAGGGAGGACACTCCACCACAAGGCCACTGAGCTGGTCTAGGAAGATTACTCCTGTGACTGGCCCTGCTCCGACTATCATTGTTGCTCTCTACCGCCCCCCAGAGTCAAATGTACATGTTATCTCTGACTGTTCTGCTTATTTACTCATATTTAAAACTCTCTCACTAATATAATAATTCTAGGGGATTCAATATTCAGATGGACAAAGTCAACAGCTCCCTCTCCAAAGAATGTGTCTGGACAGCTTCAGTCTAAGTCAACATATGAACATGAATTTTCTCACTATATTAAGGGTCATGTATTAGACCTTGTTTGCTGCTCAGGTAAATCAGACCCCTCCCTGTCTCTGATCATAAGCTATTATCTTTCCATATCAGTCTCAAAGTTTCCAGATCCAAGCTTCCACTCACCATAACCTTCCGTAAAACTCTAAAAATGTATCCTCACTCATCAATAACCTGCCCGGCACTGATGGTCTCTCCACTCCTGATGATCTGGTTTCCCATTACGATTCTAACCTCCATAATCTTCTTGATGCTATGGCTCCACTTATTTCATTCAATGTTTCTGCGCCCTGGTTGACCCCCAACCTCAGACATCTTAGAGCAAAAGGACGACGGTCAGAAAGACTGGTCTCACGATTCATAAGGACATGTGTTGTAGCCATATCCACCACGATCAAGACGCCATCTCCAGAACCAAAGCAGAATATTCCTCTGAGCCCTACGTTCTCTCACGCACAACAACCGGCCCAAACTCTCTTCCTCCTCACTTAAACTCCTCTGATTTCTGTCACATCCTCAAACGTCCATCACATTCTCTTCTCCCCACATCCGCCACTCTCAGAATTTACTCTGCCTTCAATACAGCCAATCAACACAAATCCCAAACCACCTCCTGTCAGCTCGCTCCAACTCCAACTGCTCCTGTCCTTATCTCCTCTCATGATGAGAGTCATGCTCCCTCAAGACTGGAACTGTTCCTCCTGCTCCCAGAACAGCAGCTGTCACCCCATCCTCCAAAAACCATCTCAAATGTTCCTTTCATTTCAAAGATCCTTGAAAAAGCTGTCGCCTCACGACTCCAGAACCACCTCTCTTCTAATAATTTACATGAAAATTCCAGTCTGGCTTCACCTCCACAGTACAGAAACATTCCTCCTTAAGATCACTGATGACCTCCTCGCCGCAGACTCTGGTTTCCATCCTCCTCCTGCTTGATGACTGCTGCCTTTGACACCATCTCTCACCCATCCCACTGGACAGACTTTCAAACGTCGGCATCTCTAACGTACCCTAACTGGTTCCAGTCACATCTCTCAGACTCGGTTCATCCCATTAGAATCCTTCACTTCTAGGACTGTCACTTTTAATCTGTATATTAAGTTTCATTTTTACCTGTAAGGCGATCCTGAGGGTGCAGAAAGGCACCATATAAATACAATGTGTCATTATTATTAAAACGTACTGACTTAGTCGATCATTCCGTCCTAAGACTCATGTATAGAGCACATCACGAAAGTCTGCCACACAACATTCAAGTAGAAAGAGCAATTACAATCGAAACGGACAGGACATTTTCAAAATCAAAAATGAAGGAAAAAGTGTTTCAGTGCAGACGGTGGAATAATCTTAGAAAATCAATAAAAGAGTTTATTACCTTAAAAAACTGAAAGAACAAATGTCCACACTAAATGAATTATACGGTCGTTGGAAACGTGTTGAATAAAATTCGGAGGTACTTGGTTTATTTGGATTATTTATTGTTTACTTGTTGTTTGTTTGTTTGTTTCTTGTTTTTGTTTGTCTGCTTCTTTCCTCCAGTTGACATTATCATTAGGAAACAAAGATTTGGTTGTAAAGTTTGATTGATTTAGTTAAATTGGGCAGAGACAACAGTTTCACCAAGAACAAGAGTTTCATGAAAGTTTGTGTTGTGTGAAAACGAAATAAATAAACTAAAAGATCTAAACCTGCACTGTAAACAGATTTTCTTTAAATAAGGAAGCCAGAGGAGTAACGAAGGTTCTTACTAATCCTTCCAGTCACTAAAACTCCGTTTCTTATTTCAGGTCGTTTGAGTTGAAAAACGTGAGATCTGTTGTCTAGCAGAACAGAAGAAGAAGAAGAGAATCTTCTCTTCAGACTCTGTTTGCTGTCTCACTACATGCTTCGTCTTTTGTTCAGAACCGGATTGGTTTGAACTGAACTGGGTTTAGTGTTTCTGCTGACAGCAGCATCCTGCAGCTTCTTCAGGTAGAAACGACGCCGCGCGTGATGAGAGCGCACCTGTTCTGTTGGACATGCAGGTGTGGGTGGAGTCATTGGGCAGCGTGCACACAGTCTCGTTACAACTGTCCTTGTAGTTCTGAATGACCTGGTTGCTCCATTTGTTGCCTTCACTGCAGACACAGACCTGGTTCTTCTCTCCTTTGGTGCAGCCTTCAAACAGAAACAGGATCAGCGACGGACCGACCCAGATCAGAGCAGACGGTTCAAACGTACTTGTGGTCATGTGGACTTGGGTGATGAGCTTGTTCCCATCGTTACACTCAAACGCCGCTAGTTCATTTATGATGAGGTCCAGCGCGTTTCTGTCGATGGTCATTTTTGTGTAGTAAACTTGGGTGGAGTTTGCTGAAGAGAGAGAGGAATCGCTGCTGAAAACCGCTTGGCTTAAAGAAATGTGTTGGATCTGCCGTAAAAGCAAGAATCTCAGTACCTTTTGCTGCAGCCTGTAAGAAGCAAAGATCAGTTTAAATCAGGAAATTGGATTTTTGGTATGTGATGAAATCATAACCAACCTGGCAGAAGGTCAGAGACAGAAGGAGGAGGAGCCTGAAGAGCAGCATCTTCCTGCAGGACACGTTTGGATGCTGTGAGGAGAATGTTAGCGTGTGCAGCCTTCATCCTTCGGCTTCTTTAGGCTTTTGTGGGGTCAGAGGACCCTCAGAATGAAACAAACCTCTCACTCTGACATTTATCGTGGGGTCAGAGGAGCCTCAGAATGAAACAAACCTCTCACTCTGACGCTTATCGCACCCCATAAAAGCCCTCTGGTCACGTGACCTGTATGGGTTCTGCAGGTTTTGGGTTGTCTGGTCCGAGGAGGGTCATAGAGGGGCGTGTCCTTCAGTGCCTTTGAGGCGTGTTCGACCACGGTTAGGGACGTCAGGGAAATGGAACGTACCATCATCACTCCTGACGTACAGGTGATGCTGCCGTCGTCAGGAGGTGTGAATCCTTACTGACCAATGCTGCGTGCACGGAGTGTGCACGTCAGTCTGTAAGTGTCTGTAGGACGGTCAGGAGCGTGCACGTATCACGTGAACAGCACTAACAAGATCCTTGTTCAGTCTACAGGATTTGGGGGCGGAGTTAAAACATGAAAAACCTGTGAGACACGACCCCGCCTCACCTGCTCCCCCCTCACTGACCCTGTTCACCATGACCTGTCCCCGCAGCACACCCGTAGATCAACATGTTCACTGAGCGTCTGTGACCTTCATCCTCCCTGAAGGTCACCTGTGTGACCTGTACAGCCGCTGCATGCACCTGTGAGGACAGGTGGATACGATGGCTGTCCAGCTCTTCTCCTGCTCGGCTTTTGTTCTGTCATTCTTTCTTCTACGTCATTCGGGTTTTTGTTTGCACGTCGACGTGTTTCCGTGTCGCGGCGTTCAGGGTCGTGGTTCCTGTTTCCATCATCAGACTCCACCCCCTTCCAGGTGCGTTTGACGCGCTTCAGCTGGTATGCAAATGTTTTCCACCAGAACCACAAAACTGTGAATTCACTGGACTTCCTGTATGGAAATGAGGCGCCGTCCAGCAGGATCTCATGTCTTTCAAATGATGTTTCTACCTGCT
Organism: Oryzias melastigma; assembly: GCF_002922805.2. Classification (NCBI taxonomy): domain Eukaryota; kingdom Metazoa; phylum Chordata; class Actinopteri; order Beloniformes; family Adrianichthyidae; genus Oryzias; species Oryzias melastigma. Next base: position 96,988 of record NC_050533.1, on the reverse strand, counting down.
GAACGTTACAATAATATCACCAATCCTGAGACCCCTGAGGGGAATAACTCGGGTAGCACAACTGGAATGTTTTTGCCTCCGTGTTTCATCACGTTTGCTGTTTCTTCAGACTGAAAGGTTTCTGCAGAAAAGCTTTGCTCTGTTTCTGAAACGTGTTTCAGGTCAGATTCATCCAAACCCTGAAGCATTCATGAGGACACTCAGAAAATCACAGAAAAAACGTCAGATCTTTTTGTTTTCCATCTGTCGTCATGAATCTACAGAATCCTTTCTTTCAGCTCCGTTTCTGACCCGTCCAGTCCGGAAACTTCTGTGTCTGAAGCTGCTGCGTTTGGACATGCAAATCCCGCCCCCGTATCCCAGTTTCAGCAGCTCTACATGCAGCTCCGACTGAAACACCTCCTCAGTGGTTGACTGTGCAGCAGCATAAGGAAGCTTTATGCTTCAGCTGTGACCCCCAACACGTTCACCGACTCAGTGGAAACCAGAAACGGTCTTTCAGGAATGTTTCAGAGCCGCTTCTGTCCCACAGAAACTCAATTCTACATTTTCCCACAAAATAAATGAATTTCTCTTCGTTGAACCCTTCCACCCCGGAGCTCCAGTCGTTCTTTCATGTGCTGTAAGTTTTCAACCGTTAACAGGATCATTGTTAAATATTCTGTCAGATCAGAATCAGAATTGAATCAAGACGTGAGTAGAAAAACTGTCGATAGCAGTGAGATGATTACGTCTGCCTGCTTTCCTTTTCCCGCCTTCAGTCTCACCTGTCCTCACAGGTGGACCGGCGTCTGCAGGTGAAACGGTCGAACCTGTGCAGGTGACCTTCAGGAAGTATGAAGGTCAGTGAACCGAGAAAATGTTCAGGTTTATCTATGGGCGTGCTGCGGGCCACACTTCTCCACCACCCACAGAAGAACCAGAACCCACACGCACCAACAGCAGTGCGTCAGAACTGCATTATCTTCACCAGAACCTCAGCATGCTCTCACACACACCTCAGCGGAACGTTCCATCTCATCACGTCCACAGAACCCGTTACATGTTGTATAAATGTTCTCCACGCCCTGAGGGTCACCTGTGTGACCCGTCCAGGTTTGACCGATGGCGTGGAGTTCTGCGGTCGAAGCCTCAACAACATCCTCTTCTTATGAAATGTTCTCACAGAAACTTGATCTGAATCGATCATAATAAAATAATGAAGTCAATCGAAACCAGGACGGAGAGATGTGGAGCACTCACCTGTCCCACGCAGCAGCAGACGTGGAGTTTCAGCGGCGCCTCGTCAGCCGAATGGAGACGGAGCTGAAGAAACAGACCATAATGAGACAGTCATTTGACAGTCAAAGTCGGTCCCCGCGTGCAGCGGTCACAGCGGTCACAGCCCCCATTGTGACGGGAGTTTGCATAATCTCCATTCCGGTAAACACTCATCAGGACCGGATGGGGGGGTGAGGGCCCCTCAGTGGGCGTGGACCGCCGTCTGGTAACCAGCAGCAGGTTCTGGAAACTTCTCAGGGTTTGAACCTGAACTGGGACGACTTCACTGTGTTTGGAAGTCTGAATATTGTTCTTATCCTTCAATGGTTGAATTGATTCTCATATTTACTGTATTTCAATGTTTGGTTTCTCGTCATTGAGACGATTCACTGTCAGGACAACCAGGAAACACGTGAGCAGCAGAGACATCAGCAGAACGCCGCTTCATGGTTGGACGCTGGTTGATGTGGTTGAAGCCCAAAGACAGAACAGGA
>NC_050533.1:94892-95197 GCF_002922805.2 Oryzias melastigma | reverse complement strand
GGGGGGGGGGGGTGATGTTCAATTCAATCTGCTGCTCCCTGACCCACAAACCCAGCAACCCCGGAACCGGGTTCTTCTGGTTTCTGCTCCATCTGAAGCTGAGAGGAACCTCTAGAAACACGACGGCGGCCCCCTCTGGGGGTCCTTCACAAATGAAGGCTCCTCCTTCTGCTGGTCGACCTTTATTCAGATGAATCAAACCTTTACAGAACAAATTGTTTTAACTGAACTTTATTCTCCAGTTATGAACTTTTACAGTAGAAACCGTCCAAAGATTCTTTTCCCAGAAAAGAAAAGCAGGTCCA
>NC_050533.1:93075-94820 GCF_002922805.2 Oryzias melastigma | reverse complement strand
TCCCTGACCCACAAATCCAGCAACCCCGGAACCGGGTTCTTCTGGTTTCTGCTCCATCTGAAGCTGAGAGGAACCTCTAGAAACACGACGGCGGCCCCTCTGGGGGTCCTTCACAAATGAAGGCTCCTCCTTCTGCTGGTCGACCTTTATCAGATGAATCAAACCTTTACAGAACAAATCGTTTTAACTGAACTTTATTCTCCAGTTATGAACTTTTACAGTAGAAACCGTCCAAAGATTCTTTTCCCAGAAAAGAAAAGCAGGTCCAGGATCCTCGGATTCATCTGAACCCGGAGACGCTCCAGCGGAACGGCCCATGTCACCCCCCTCCTCCTCTCTGGGGGGTGGGCGGAGCCTGAGGCAGCGTTCATGGAGAAGGACTCCTGCAGACGTTCTTCTCCAGGCGTGACCTCACAGGAGGCCGTCCGTCCTGAGGGCGGAGCTTCGTGTTGGACGGTTCACACCGCCGTCTCATACTCCACAAACAGCGAGTGGACGTCTGGGAGGAAACTCGCCGTCTCTCCGGCGTCCTCCAGGGCGGGAAGCCCTTTGGCGGTTTTGTGAGGAGGTTCTGGACGCTCCGGCAGCTGCAGGAGACGGTTGATGGTCAGCGAGAGCTTCACGGACTAAAACACAACTTCCTGTTTGAGGATCCTGAACGCCGCTGCGGCGCCGCGTCACTCACAGACGTGGTCAGTCGGTCCCCGCAGCAGAACTTCAGCTCGTCAGGCAGGAAACGGAGAACGGACCCGAACAGAGGGAAGACGGTTCCTGGAGTCAGGTCCTCCTCCTTCATCGGACCTCGACACAGAACCGTAGAGCTTAAAGCGGACCGACCCACGAGCAAGGCACGACTGAGACCGGACAGTACCTGTGAGGAAGCTGACGGCCAGCCCCACCAGAACCACGCTGACGCAGCTGAAGCCGCTGTACCACATGTAGGACAGCGAGTAGAACCGCTGCAGGGCGCTCGGCTCCCTGGAAACACACACGGTTAACCAGAACCTCTGAGACCAGAACCAGACAGACCACACCCACCTCAGCACAGCCCCCCCGACCGCAGACGAGTTGTGTGACGGCGTGACGGCGCTGCAGTTCACGGGCAGCGTCCTGCCGGCGCCGCTGCGGGTCACGATGCTCCCGATGCCGACCCACAAGGCCGCAGCCAGACCAGCAGCCAGACCGGTTCCTGCGCCCTGGAAAGAGGGAAGCTGCTGAGCAGAACCAGAACCCTTCAAACAGGTGTGACTGAACCGGACCAGATCCCAACAAGCACCACAGAACACAGAACACAGAAAAGAATCAGCATGACCCAGGAACCCAACCAGCAGGTTCTGAAGGTCCAGCAGGTTCTAAAAGGTTCTGCATCTGGAGGTTCACATCACTGGGCAGAACCAGAATCTTCACGGTGTACAGCACTCACGGTGGCGTTGGCCCATGGAAAGAACATCCCCAGACAGAAGAGCCCGAGAACTGGACCCCCCACCATCCCGAAGATCTTCAGAGCCACCTGGAAGTCACAGAACAGAACCTTAGTCCAGACTGCAGGACTGGTTCTGATTGGACCAGAGAGGCTCCGGCTCACCTGCAGAACCGAATCCCCCATCAGGTGAGTCAGGTAGGCCATGACCAGACACAGGAGGCCGTAGGAGAGCGCTGCAGAAGGAGAGCCAACACCTTAGCTTGACCTGCAGACCTGTAGACCTGTAGACCTGTAGATCTATAGACCCGTAGACCTGTAGACC
>NC_050533.1:92552-92946 GCF_002922805.2 Oryzias melastigma | reverse complement strand
GCTTGACCTGCAGACCTGTAGACCCGTAGACCCGTAGACCTGTAGATCTATAGACCTGCAGACCTGTAGACCCGTAGACCTGTAGATCTATAGACCTGCAGACCCGTAGACCTGTAGATCTATAGACCTGTAGATCTATAGACCCGTAGACCTGTAGATCTATAGATCTATAGACCTGTAGATCTATAGACCTGCAGACCCGTAGACCTGTAGATCTATAGACCTGTAGATCTGTAGATCTATATATCTATAGACCCGTAGACCTGTAGATCTGTAGATCTATAGATCTATAGACCTGTAGATCTATAGATCTATAGACCTGTAGATCTATAGACCCGTAGACCCGTAGATCTATAGACCCGTAGACCTGCAGATCTGCATGAACGTGTGCGAC
>NC_050533.1:89537-92275 GCF_002922805.2 Oryzias melastigma | reverse complement strand
TGTAGATCTATAGATCTATAGACCCGTAGACCTGTAGATCTGTAGATCTATATATCTATAGACCTGTAGATCTATAGACCCGTAGACCCGTAGATCTATAGATCTATAGACCCGTAGACCTGTAGATCTATAGACCTGTAGACCTGTAGATCTGTAGACCTGTAGATCTATAGACCTGTAGATCTATAGACCTGTAGATCTATAGACCCGTAGACCCGTAGATCTATAGACCTGTAGATCTATAGACCCGTAGACCCGTAGATCTATAGACCCGTAGACCTGCAGATCTGCATGAACGTGTGCGACTGCCCACCTAAAGACTTGGACAGCAGAGTCGCTCGCTCCTCTGACATGGCGGGGAACTGCGGCTTGATGAGGTCCTCCATGGTCACCGTGGCCAGAGAGTTGAAGGCCGAGGAGATGGTGCTGCAGGAGGAGCCACAGGGCAGTGAGAAGCCCCGCCCCTCAGAAGACATTCAGACGTAATGGTTCTTGAGTGCGGAGGGATATTTATGCCACTATATTGCGAGTAACATTTTCTAAGTTGCAAACAAAATGTAAAGTGGTGCAAATTTGCTTTGAAAAACGTTTTGCCTGTAAAAAATATTTTTGGGTTTGCAAACATTTTTTTTCTTAAAAGTACAGTTTGAGAAGAAATGTTTTTAGATGCGTAGTGCCTCATCTCGCTTTGACCCCATCTCTGGCTTTGCGTTCAACACTTTCTCTCAGCGCTGCGTTTCTGCCAGCCGATTGGTCTCGATCGTCTCAGGTGTCTCTGCCTCGCATTGCAGCGCTAGGGGACCCAAGTGGACCTCACACTTTCTATCGGTGCTGTTCGGTCAGAATTCTAGTCTTCAACCATTCTGACCCGTTTCTCTGTGAGCAGACAGGAGGAGCAGCAAAGCTCAAATATACATCAGAGTTCTGGATTTATTCATGTTCGCGTAGCGACCAGCGAGTTTAAAATGTCAGAAAGAAAGGCCTCAGCGGCGCCTCCGTGCAGCCGGACGTTACATTACAATACGATTGAGATGTGCATGAATGAACTTTAGCTGTTCATGGATGTAACGTTGAAAAAGACAACTTTATTGATCCTTCTGGGACGTGCCCACAGGGGGAGGGGGAGGAGCTTAAATGAGCCTTGAACCTGAGCGCCGCACTGAACAGACAGGCGACGAAGAGTCCGGGCAGCCCCTGCACGCCCCGCAGCATGTCCATCACGAAGTAGATGACCATCTGTGGAGGACAGAAGGCGTTACGGCGTCCGCTCTATGCAGCAACAACAACAGGAAATGATGCAAATGTCTCTCATGCTGCACTTCCTGCGGCTGAACGCTTTCAGCTTTGCATATATTTTCTTACCACTTCTGTACATAAACCCATAAACCACAGATAATGAAACTCACTGCATCTCTGGAGGCGCCGCCCAGACCAGCAGAGACGTCCTGGTCGCAGTGATGAGCAAACATGACGAGTCCCATGATGCAGCTGAGAGCCAGAGCCAGCTGCAGGGCGGGAAACGCCATGTAGCACGACCTGAGGAGCAGCGCAGACGCAGCGGTCACTGGAGGAGCCGTCTGCAGGTTCAGACAGCATCTGGGTCCTACTGCACCCAGTCTGACACGGAGGGGGGAGTATGATGGTGTGGGCTCACAGGAAGTTCACTGTCAGCAGATTCAGTGAAGAACTTTAATGTCTGATTACAAGAAGGGAAACTTCCTCCTCAGCTTCCTAAGGAGACAGCGCCTCCTGCTGGCTGTTTCTGCAGAACTTTAACGCTTTCATCTCTGTGTCCAGTTCTGCCTCCGACCGGTTCCGTGACATGCTCATGTTTTAGATGTTTCCCAGGGGACCTCTCGGTGAATAAAATAAAGCAGCTTTAGAGCGGTTCCATCACAGACAACACTCCAATAGCAGAAGAGCAGAAAATGCAAATAATCCACGATTTCTCTTTAGTACTATAGCCAGGCTGACCAGCAGCCACAGCTCGGTTGAACCACATATTCCTGCTACTATCAGCTCTGGAGATTTCCTTCAATTCTTTGATAGTAAAATCTCAAATATTAGACAGAAGCTAAATGTGGTTATTCCCACTATCGACCCAAAGCAGGCAGAAGTCGTAGAAATAAAGGCATCCATAGAAACGGCTGTAACATTAGACTGCTTTACTGCTGTGGACCAAGCAGAAATAGCATCAGTTATTACGTCTTCTAAAACCTCCACTTGTCTCTTAGACCCAATCCCCACTAAACTTTTTAAAGAAATCTTCCCCCTTATTAGTGAATCCATATTAACCATAATAAATACCTCTCTAGAGACTGGTTATGTGCCTCAGTCTTTTAAATATGCTGTTGTTAAACCTCTTTTGAAAAAACCCAGCCTGGATCCTGACATTCTAGCCAACTATAGACCAATATCTAATCTCCCATTCATATCTAAAATCCTAGAAAGAGTTGTAGTAAAGCAGCTGCAGTGCCACCTACAGGACAACAATCACTTTGGACAGGCGTTCTGCCAGGCTAGCTAGTAATCAGAGAATATTCCCTATCCTGTGGTCCTTGTGAGGCTGGATTAATAAACTAATATTGATGCGTTTAAATATAAATTTAGATTTTCTATCATTATTATCCAGATCAGCTCTGGGGTTCTGTTCTCTATTCTCATCTACTTCTCCTCTCTTCTATTCTTTACTATTTATTGTATTTAGTTCTCCATGCTTTTGTTGGTGCAGTTCCATT
>NC_050533.1:60552-77037 GCF_002922805.2 Oryzias melastigma | reverse complement strand
GCAGTATCGCGATATTATCGATATCGTGAACCATGTATCGCGTATCGTATCGTATCGTGAGGTACCCAGTGATTCCCAGCCCTAGTGTATATATATATATACGGTATCTCACAAAAGTGAGTACACCCTTACATTTTTGCAGATATTTATTTATACCTTTTTCATGGGACAACACTGCCGAAAGGAATTTTTGACAAAATGAAAAGTAGTCAGCGTCCATCTTGTATAACAGTGCAAAGTTGTTTTATTTTTTTGTTTGTTTGTTTTTTTTCTGCAAAATAAATCATAATAGAGGCATCAAAAACCTGGCAGTAAAAGTGAGGGGTGTACTCCCTTCTGTCTCTTATGGGATCCAGATGACCCTTATATTGATGTATTATCCCTCCCATGACAGAGTTGGACAGGATTTCATGTTTACCATGGACACCATTGAAGATTAAAAATATATATATATATTCTTGAGGAAAGAATAAAACTTCAGTGCGCTGTCTTGTGGGGTCCAGATGACCCCACTTTAAATGTAAACATGCCTAGAATTGCACAAGGGTTTACATGGTTCCAAGCAGGGCTTTCAAAAACGGTTATTTTAATAGACGACTAATCAGCAATTATTTTTTTTGCTTAGTCAACTAATCGGGTCATGGGCAAACTAAAGTGGATCTAAAGTACTCACCTTAATCATCATTAGAATTAAACTAATAGAAAGTAAAGATAATTCAGATAATTATTTATTCAACTTTCTAAAGAATCGTGCAGCTTCTGTCCTTCATCAGATTCTGGTATTAAAACGAGATTAAATCAAATGAGGTCGGCATCTGAAACAAGGAACTATTTTTAAACAAAGATAAAGTTTTGGTCTCGCTGACCAAAATATAAAAAAGTGAATTTTTTGAACGTTCACTTTGTTCAACTTTACTACACTCTGACTCCATTTAATTCAAAGTAACGACTATTAAATCAGTCGTCGACTATTTTGACAGTCGACTAATCGATTATTTCAATAGACGATTCTTTAAGTAAACAGATTTTAACTTATTTGTTAGATTTTTACTGCCCAAAGAAGTAACATGCTGAATTTAAATTCCTTTAACAGCTATAGAGATCACGTGTAATATGTCATCTTAACTGAATTCTGGCTGTTTTTAGATGCCAGAAATGATTATTTTGACTTATCAGGTGACATGTAAATTAAACCTCACGGCAGCATTATGCAGCTGATCTAATAAAACTATAATTTGCTTGCATCTTAAAGTGTTATATTTGTTATATGCCATCTATTGTCAATTTACTTATAAGCTGTAAAACAAGAACATTAAAATCTAGTATGTCCTGGGATGTGCCACTCCACCTGGTTGGGAGAAAATTGTGGAGGTCAAGCTCAAGAAATGTACAAATGTACGGCCAGAGCATGTTCTAAGCAGTAGGCCACTGCTATGATCTACTACAGTATGTGGACTGGTTATTCTTTCATCCTTTATTTATTTTTTGTTTTTAATTTTCATGGACCATGAGTTTTAATACAGTTCCTGCCAAGTGTGTTCTAGGATTTGAAAGCATGTAAGTTCTGTTGTTTCAAAGCCAAGTGAGATTCTTCCTTGTAGCTCGGCAGTGCTGTCAGTGTGTTTGTTGTTTAGAATCTAGAAGTATTCATTATCACCACGTCGGCCAGATTGAGTACGCCAGAGTTCATGCACTTAATGCAATTACATAAAAAAAAGTTTGCACACTGTTTTAAATAGATCTCCGGGTATAATACGACACAATTTTGTGAATTTATTACTGGTTGTACTCAAAATAGTTCATTAAGAAGCCTGGTGGTTTTAACTCGTGTGCTATCCTGGACATGTTTACATAAAAAGTGGGATCATCTGGACCCCACAAGACAGCACCCTGAAGTTTTTTTTTTCCCAAATATTTTTTATCTTGTCTGGTGTCCGTGGCAGACATAAGATCCTGTCCACATTTGTTATAGGAGAGATCACACATCAATGTAATGGTAGGGTCATCTTGACCCCATAAGAGAGCACAAGGGTTAAATTACTTTTAAAATATTTGAAAAAATAAAAACAATGTCAGAGCTTGTATTTAATTTATTTTTTGTATCTCATTTATGTTTTATATTTCTGTATTTTGTTTAAAAAATGTAAAGAGTCAAATGCTGTTATCCCAATACAAATGTTGTACTGATGGTGCTGGCCAAATGCCAAATAAAATGTAACATTTACATATTTAGTGTTGTTTTTACTGTTTCTCAAGTCATTTTCATATATGGCTTTGGTAAGACATTCAAGAGAAATTAAAGAGACATGAAACAGACAATGATGAGATCTCTTTTGGAGGTCATTCTTCTCAGATTTGTTTCATTAATGTCTCAGATCTGTCTCAATAGCTTCTCAGACGTGTCTCATTAGTGTGTCAGATGTGTCTCTTCAGCGTCTCAGATTTGTCTCATCCTTTTCTCTTCAATCCTCCTTTAAAATAGCTGAGACAATTTAGATCAGAGCGAGACTATTATAAGATTTCTTTTGATTCTCCCACTTCTTAAGTCTTGCTCAAAAAGCTTATCTCAATTCAAGCTCATTTGTCTCGGTGATGTCTTTTCTCGTCTTTGCTTAACTCTTGCTCCTAAGGGTCCCTTAGGATCAAGAGTTAAGACGCAAATGATCACAGAATGATACAAAGATAAGACACTCAAACTGATCTCAGGAGATGAGATTGAGCAACACATTTTTCCTATGAGGGAGGCTAAGGACAGCTACAGGAGGAAGGTGGAACAGAAGCTGAGGGAGAACAACATGAGGGAAGTCTGGAAAGGTGTGAGGACCATTACGGGCCACAACACAAAGACCAGAGCCACAGAGGGAACAATGAAGAGGGCAAACAAGCTGAACAACTTTTTCAACAGGTTCAACCAGCTCCTCCCTCCATCCCCCTCTCCCCCACCCTCACTGAACCCACCTCTCCTCACCCTGCGATTTACCCCCCCCCTTGGATACTACAACACTCCCCTCCTCCCCACTTCCACATACCCCCCTTGGATGCTACAACACCCCCTTCCTCCCCCACCTCAACACAAGCCACACCTCACATCAGCACAGACCAAGTAAGCGGACAGCTGAGGAGGCTGAGGTCCAGGAAAGCAGCTGGGCCAGACGGTGTGTGTCCGAGCCTGCAGAGGGCCTGCGCCAAGGAGGTGGGTGAACCACTACAGCGGATCTTCAACCTCAGCCTGCAGCTGGGGCGAGTGCCAACTCTATGGAAGACATCTTGCATCGTTCCAGTTCCTAAGAAGAACTGGCCTAGCGAGCTGAACGACTACCGGCCAGTGGCGCTCACATCTTACCTAATGACGATGCTGCAGCGGCTCTTTCTCAGCCTCCTCAGACCCCAGGTGCAACACGCTCAGGACCAACTGCAGTATGCCTACCAGCAAGGACTTGGTGTGGAGGATGCTCACTCCTACCTGGATAAGGGAAGCGGCACTGTGAGGATTCTCTTCCTTTACACTGTGGTGTGCTGGGGGGGGGGCAGCATATCCAAGAAGGACACTTCCAGACTGGACAAACTGATCAGGCGGGCCGGCTCTGTGGTCGGCATGAGGCTGGACTCTCTGGTGACGGTTGCTGAGATGAGGACTCTGGACAAACTGCTGGGCATTATGGACAATGTCAGCCACCCTCTGTACACCGTCATCACCAGCCAGAGGCGCCTGTTCAGTGAGAGACTGCTCATACCTAAATGCAGGACCAATAGACTCAGGAACTCTTTTGTGCACCAGGCTGTCACACTCTACAATGCTTCACTGGAGAGGGGGAGATGGGGGGGGGGGATAGTAGAGGCGGGCTGGAAACAAATCCATTCAGCAACTCATTCATCCACTTATGTGCAATAAATGTATAAAGTGCAATAATTAACACTATGTGATAACTTATTATGTGCAATAACTCAATCAAATACTTAAAACTGCTTTGATACCACCATACATACTTTGCTCTTTCTTATGTTTATTGTACTTTATTATCCTGTTCCTGTATAATTCTAGTGTATACTTTGTACATTGAGATTTTTACTTTGTATACTTTTGTAAGCTGCTGAAAACTTAATTTCCCCAAGGTTGCCATCCCAAAGGGATCAATAAAGCTAAGTCTAAGTTTCAGTCTAAGCAGGTTTCAGAAAAAAACTTTTTCCCCTGATTCATGTTAAAGGTCAGATTTTACACTCCTAGTTACTCATTGACAGCCCTTTTGGTGTACTGTATTGCTTTGTTTTGTATTCCACATCAGTGAAGGGGGAGTTGGTGGCCTTTTTTCAAGACATTCTTTAAATACAATTGAATTAATTAATGTAAATCAACATCTTAAGTAATTCAAGTAGAGTTCCAGTTCAGACGTTATTAGGTGAGTGACTAAGAGGTCTTGATGCTATATTAGGACTGTTGCATTAATCACTGCTTCTGGGAAGTTAGCCAGCAAGAAGATCAGAAGATGTTTAATCTGAGGACGTCTGATCTCGACTGATCTCTTTTTTTCTCCAGCAGCAGACGATGTTGGCCTCTCCCACTTCCCTAAGTACTACCAGCTTAGTACTGATATCAGTACTTGGGATGCCACCATAAAGGATTTATGTCTGTTCACTGTGTGCACAGTATAAAAAGCTGCAGGTTGTAGTGCTCCTGCCACATTTCAAACAGAAGCTCCACAGTTTCTATGAGAATAGTTAAGTGTTTCTATTCTTAAATCTATGATCTATCATGTACACATCTTCTAGGATCGGTCTGCCTCTATTGACACTGCTTTCCAATAAACCCCCACGTTTCCAGGAATGTGACAAACGACTGCCAGTGTCTTTAAAGCACCAGTCTCTTTTGAACAAACACTGTGGGTGCTAATGGAAGATATACAGTAGCCTAATGCACTTTATTGACTCTTACAGCATGGTTGGGGTCAATAATCCATTCTGATTGGATGCAGAGAGTCAATAAAAAGTTATCTTGGACATCTACGAAAGAAGCTCCGATTACATAGCTTCAAAATGCTATATTATTGGTCTGGATGAAATAGCAGACAGTAAGCAGAGAAACAGAAAGTTGGAACATACTGTAGGTGGACATACGATATTCCACACTTTATCCCAACAGATCACACTGCACTTTTTGTAAAAAAGCAATTTAAACCTAAAAAAAAACAAAACAAAAGTACTAATAATTTATTTCATATTTTTTTTTTTTATAAGTGACCTGGATAATATCCAACGAAGTGTCCATTTTCAGAAATGATTGAACTTTGCAGAAGCAACCAACTTTGGTTCAATAATCCACAGCGTCAGTTGATTTCTCACAAGGGACACTTTGTCGGGCATTATCCCGTTATCCCATTATCAGTCTCATTCCATAATGTTTACGTATATAGGGGCTCTGTATAGGGGCTTTTGAAAAATGCGCTGCCTCAGGCGGCTGCAAGTAGAAGCGGCTCCTGGCGTTTTGCCCTATTTTCTTACTTTTTAATGTATTTTTGCTTCTGTACGTCTTTTTTTGTGCTACTTTTGGCTCACTGCATCCACGCCGAGATGACTTCCTCCATTGTTTACACCATCGATCAGCTGCTGGCTCTAAAGCCACCATCCTCCGAAATCGGAGTGATGCCTCAACTGGTGGAGGAGCTTTGGAAAATGGATGCAGGGCGGGAGTTAAACGGCGAATGAAGAAGCAGCGTTTTTTAACCCTGTTTTTAAACAGCATTAATCTTACACACTTTAGTGTTTTGAGCAGAATTGGATCTGAAGGTAAAGTGATTACTGACTCAATCACACTTTTCAGTCCAAGGAAGACTGGAGGAAAACGAGCCAAAATCTAAGATTGTCCATCCAACATGTTGTCCATGAGAAATGTTAGCAAAAAGCTTCATGAGTCCAAGGTGACTTAATCATATCAGACAGCATGTAGGACTAATTGTAAACTAAGTGAGAGCAATTAGTGGTGCCTGTGGCCTGCTTCTGAGTAGGTGCTGTGTTATTCGTTGAACAGATTCCATTGATTGCCAAAGACCATCAGACGGACACCCACAGCTATTTGATTCTTTTAAGTCACAAAAACACTACTTTCCCAGCTCTCCCAGAGCTTGGCCACATTTGTCACATTCTGTTCCCATTGTGCTCATGTCATGTTGGGTCATGTCATGCTACAGGCTGCGCTCATATGACTGCAGATCAAATGCTTGGACAAAATCGTCCTAAATTCTAAAGACAGGCAAAAAAAGCCTTTATAGAAGAATCTTGCAAATTTACTTTCAGTAAAAACTGTTTGGTACTTTTAAACCCAACAGGTGCTGGTTTTATTGGACAACTAGTTTTACAACTTTGGTGTTTCAAGATCAAAGATGTGTTTGTTACATTTTACAGACTGTGAGTGTTGTACATCACACTCAAGCGACGCTCTCTATCCAATTTCTGAAAATAAATTATTAAGTCCTAAAGCCTCCCTAAAGGTGATCTGTTTTCCTTTCCTCTCCAACAGCTGAGCAAGCAGAGAGAGAGTCTGAGAGCCTTTAGTGTTGGACAGGTTTTAATGTCCCACAGACACACTCAGTAGTTACACACATACCTGTTGGCTAAAATAGTCTTTACATTTAAAGTTGTCAAAATGTACACAATACAACTGCAGCTCACGCACACTTAATCGTACAAACAGATACCAATAAAGCCTTTCATTCTGTCACACATACTATTAGTGGGAAGGTGAAGGTGAGCTGACACCTGTGTTCAGATGAGCGTTTATGTTTTGCTGACGTAGATGATGATGGAATGTACAGAGGGAGAAAGAATTTGCCCGCCAGGCAAATCTGCCAAACATCCAGACCAGGGTACACTGGTCTGACAAAGAGGCCCCCCACCCCCGAGAGCAGGAAGGCACAGGAGCACAGAGAGTGCAGGCCCCAGCTCAACCAGAACAGCAATCCCCCCACCATGCCCGGAAGGCCGATGCGAGGCCCCACCCCCGGAGAGCCCCCCCAACCCCAGGGGAAGCAGCCCACCACCACCCAGCAGCACTGAGCATCCCCCGGCCCCACCCCAGGTACGAGCCAGGGCCCCCCAAGGGTGCCCCAGACGCCCAGTCGTCTCTGCCACAGAAGGTCAAGGGGGGAGCCGGGAAGGGGCCGTCCACCCCCGCCCAGCAGAGAGATACCCAAGAGAAACAAGGGTCCCAGAGGAGTGATATAAACAAGGCCCGACCAGGTACACCCACTGATGGAGTTTTTGGAGAGGCCCAGTTCTCGAGAACAAGGACCGGAACCTGCACCACCGAGGCCTGGACACCCCCTGGCTCCGATGTAGTCTGATCCCCTGTTCTAGATCTTAAATCTCGGGGATCCCACTCCCGGTGTGGAGAGGAGGCCGCTGAGCCCAGGAGACCGGCACCCAAGAGACAATGAATGCCTTTCCTAAAACAGCGGCTCTTTCTGCTACCAAATGGCTTTTTAGGTTGTTGTTTGCTTTGTTTGATTCATTATAAACTACTAGACAAGATTATGCACATACTCCGTGATGTAAATATGTTTTTATTCATATAAAGTGTAAATTATGTATATTCTGTTATTTATCCCTTCCAGATAGAATGTACAAAATTAATGGTAAAAGAACAATTAACTATTCAGTTTTTAACTCTATACATTTGAAGCTTTTTTTTCTGTTTACACACATTTGAAGTGAACAACACAAAGCTCTGCAACCACAATCCAAATATTAATTAAATTGTGCAAAAACCACTAAATCAAGACTTTTATTCACAATAACGTTAAGAAAGACAAAAGAGTTTCAGCTTTGAGGATGTCATCTGCTTTCTTCTCTCAGTGATGATCTGCTGTTTTAGAGAAGATTCTCTCAGTTATCAGGTGTCTGGACAGGTTGATTGTGGAGCCATAAATATGTAAGGGATAATACCCGACGAAGTGTGCGTTATGAGAAATTAACGCACGACGCGGAGGCCTAAACCGTCCGATTACGGATTATCTGACCAACAGGCCACAGTTCGTCAGGATGGGGAGGTCCAGTTCTCCCATGCTGATCAGCAGCACGGGCGCCCCACAGGGCACTGTGCTCTCAGAGGAACTGCCTCCATCTTAACATCACAAAGACTAAGGAGATGGTGCTTGACTTCCGCCGGGCACCTACTGCCACGGCTCTCATTGACATCAGAGGAGAGGTGATGGAGGTGGTGGACTCATACAAGTACCTTGGAGTGGTTTTAGACAACAAACTGAACTGGTCGGCTAACATGAACAGTGTTTACAAGAAAGGGCAGAGCAGGATGTACTTCTTAAGGAGACTCGCCTCTTTTAACGTCTGTTCTGAACTCCTTTGAACCTTCTGTCAGTCTATTGTTTTTAGTGTCCTCTTTTATGCTGTGGTGTGCTGGAGGTGAAGCGCCAACAAGAAGGACACAGAGATATTGGATGGCCTGATCAGAAAGGCAGGTCGTGTTGTGGGGCTGGGTCTGGACACGGTGGAGTCGGTGCTGGAGCGAAGGATGTAGGAAAAAGAGCTGCTCCATTTTGACATGAGGTTCTGATGGAGCATGCAAAGCTGTAACCCATGTGACATTTCTCAAATTCAGTGTCCAGCCACATGTCCAGATAAAATGGTTAAACAAGGGCTTCAAGGGAAGATAAGACAGAAATAGATGAGGTGTTGGATCGCCTCGTGTTGATAAAGGTTCCTCTGGTACGATTCCCAAAGAAGGACTGTTGTCCCATTGAAGGCGGAGAGTGTGCTGTGCTTTGGGTCACGTCCACTCGGGGTATAAAGATGGGAGAGGGCAGAGAATCGGGGGCTTCGTCGACAAAATCTGAATGGTTACGGTGGAATATTCTCTGACTTTATTCATGAATAAACAGACCCTCTAAGCACGTGCAGAGTCTGGTTTTTCATTTTACTTTGACTCAATTTTTCCTCAACAAGGACGGAGCTGAAGCTGAAAAACATCCTGATGAACACCAGCCACCCTCTGCACTCTGTGTTCTCTGCTCAGCGGAGCTTCCTCTGCAGCAGCAGCCGCCTCCGCTCTCTGCCCAGCTCCACTGAGAGACTCAGGAGGTCCTTTGTGCCCAGTGCAATAAGACTCCACAATGCTTCTGGGAAGGGTGGGATTAGACGAGGACACTGAATATGAGGGTTTTACTACGTTTTATTTTATCTCTTAATTTTTATCTGATTTTAAGCTGCTTTTATGGTATGTAACTTATTAGTTTTTCATACTACTAATTTTACTTGTTTTTATATTTTTATTATGTGTCTGTCACTGTTTAAACTGTGTTGTGTGTATGGAGCAAGGACAGCCACCTAATTTCCAGAAGGATTAATAAAGTATTTCTATCTATCTATCTATCTATCTATCTATGTTCATCTAGGTTTAACTTTTAACAAACATTCTGTACGTTTTGTAAGTAGATCCAAAAAACGTATGCAGAAATTTGCGTGGTGACACATGAACTTAAGAGTTTTAAACTTGGAGCCTGAAATGCACATTTACTCACGTTTTCTTAGACTTTTTTATTAGAAGTGGTCACTCAAATACACTTTGCCAAGGTTGGCATGAGATGAGTATGTAAATGAGTATGTCTAACACCTGGTTCACACCGGATGCGGAAGCGATATGAAGCGGTGTGCGGGCGTCTCCAGTGTTCAGGGTTTAAAAAGAGGAAAAGAAAACTTGATATTATTAATAACGAGTCCCTGGAAAAACAGAATCGCAACCCCAGTCAGCTCACTGGGGTGATGTGTGCGTGTGTATGTGTGTGTCTCAGTGTCCGTTTCTATTTGTTTTTTGTGTGTTTATTTTCAACTCTACAGTTTGTTTAGATACTAAAGCATGACCACATTTGTCCACCATTTTTTCAAAATTGGTGACATTTAGAAATTTTACCAGATTTTCTTGTGTCCTTGCGTAACGTTCTGTCAGGTTTGACAAGGATCGCTCACACAAAATAATAAAAAAAAAAAAATAGACCAGATGTGAAAATGACCTGTTTGGGGGGTACTCCCCTGTCACCCAACAGTCGTTGCAATAGGCTACAACTGGGGGGGGGTTATACTCAATGGCACATTCATCCATCCATCTTCTTCCGCTCATCTGGGATTGGGCCGTGGGGGCAGCAATCTAAGCAGAGATGCCTCCGCCCAGTGGGACATGCCCGGAACACCTCTCCAGGGAGGTGTCAGGGGGCATCTGGACCAGGTGCCACCTCAACCTCAACTGGCTCCTCTCAATGCAGAGAAGAAGCTCCGAGCTCTCTCCGGGTGACAGAGCTTCTCAGCCTATCTCTAAGGGAGTGCCCAGCCACTCTCCGGAGGACACTCATTTCAGCCGCTTGTAGTTGGGATCTTGTTCTTTCGGTCACGACCCAGAGCTCATGACCATAGGTGAGTACTGGAATGAAGATCGACCGATAAATTGAGAGCTTTGCTTTCTGGCTCAGCTCTCTTTTCACCACAACGGACCGGTACAGCGACCGCACAATAGCGGATGCAACTCTAATCCGCCTGTCAATCTCACGGTCCGATCTTCCCTCACTCGTGAACAAGACCCCAAGATATTTAAACTCGTCCACCTGAGGCAGGAGCACTCCACCCACCAAGAGCGGACAAACTACCTTTCTCTGGTCCAGAACCATGACCTCAGACTTAGCGATGCTGACCCTCATCCCAGCCGCTTCACACTCAGCTGCAAACCGCTCCAATGCATGCTGGAGGTCCTGGGTCAATGAAACCAACAGAACAACATCATCTGCAAAGAGCAGAGATGAAATCCTGTGGTCCCCAAACCAGACCCGCTCCGGCCCCTGGCTGCGCCTCGAAATTCTGTCCATAAAGACTCTGAACAGAACCCGTGATAAATGGCAGTCCTGCAGGAATCCAACATGTACTGGCAGCAGGTCTTACTTACTGCCGGTCAAACAGAAAATCAGTAAAGCTTCCCGGACTCCGTACTCCCAGAGCATCCTCCACAGGACACCACGGGGAACATGGTAAAATGCCTTCTCCAGATCCACAAAACACATATGAACTGGATGAGCGAACTCCCAAGCCAATCAGGAACTGGTAGAGAGACTGCCGCTGCCGGGAACGGAAAGCGCGGGCACCCTGCTCTGCTTTTCTGAACTGTGATATTTTACTTACTTTCGCAGATACAATAATAAAAAGGTCCCCTATTTTTCCCCCTCTCTCGGGTTAATGTGGAACAGCCTATAAACTCAGTCACAGAGACACAGAGATAGTGGAAGCGGCTGTAATGCAGACACCCCCCCCAAATGAGAATAGGTGTGTTTGAGATCATGCAGGCAGAAGCAGCGCTGCGCAGATCGCCTGGATTGCGGTGCATGTTGGGTAGTTTTGACTCTGACATCACTTGTCAATTATCATGAAAATCTCTCGAGAAAAAGGTGAGTGTAATGTGCCTACTCTATCTCCCTGGAGCGTGAAAAGCCAAATAACCAGTCTCAGTATTTCACTTTCCTGTTCTTTTATTTAAATACAATGTGTAGTTACATTTGCAAAGAACTATTTTAGCTTATTGTCTCAACAAGTATTTCTCTCATTCCTTTTTGTACAAAAATACATACATGTACATGCATTGTACAGTAAAAAAAAAAGAAGATTGCACATAAACTTGCTTCCTTATAGTGCAATATGTGTGCTCTTTCACAAACTTTAACATTCTACTGTCTGTCACTTAAAGTGCAACAGGTAACATGAATGTACCTCTAAAAGCATTCATAGTTAATCCCTTTTCTTGTGCAAATGTTAACTTTCTGCTTTACAACCCTTAAAAGTAGGTTGCAAAAATGCCAAATATTGAACATTAAAGTAATAACTTTCATAAGTGCAAAAAACATTATAAATATAAAGGTAAACTATAAAACAGACTTAAAGAGACGTAGATGGCACTTTGAATGGTGGTATTGAGCTGGAACTGTATGGAGCTAAATTGGGGCCAATATTATTTGAAACGCAAATAAAACAAGTTGAAAAAATATTGGTGTTTGGCCAAAAAAATGTAAAATGTCTTAAATTGTTTACTGTTCTAAAATAAATGTAATTATTTTCAACTTCAAATGTTCTCTTTTTTAAGTTTCAAACTCAGAATTTCAAATCCCAAACTTAATCAGTTTCATTTTTTTTCAGTTTAAACTTTTTTTCTTTTCGAATATAAAAATTTCAGTTTCAAAACTTTTGGCCTTGTTGTGGCGGGGCTAACACAAAGGGCCAATCAAAACTCAATGAGAGTGGTAACTTCAGTCCCAGTGTCTTCACTGACTCCTAGAGCTGTGATAATTACAATCAGAAAATGCCTGTATTGTCTGTACTATCATATTCTGAAGTTGTCCCAAGACGGATGTAAAGAGCAGTTTTATCCCGTACTAAAGGGGTGTACAAAACTCTGTTCCAGCAGAGTTCAAGCAAAGTCAGTGAATGCACCAGGACTGAAGTTACCACACTCATCCATTTGGTTTGGTCCTTCGTGTTAGCCCCACCACGAAAGGGCATAAAGTTTTGAAACTGAAATTTTCATATTTTAAAACGAACAAAAAAAATAAATAAATCAATAGAGCTGAATCTAAAAAAAAAAACAAACAAAAAAATAGAATTAAAATTTTAAATTTTGAAACCTTAAAAAATTGAACATTTAAAGCTGAAATTAAGTTCATTTTAGAATGGAAAGAATTTTCTGACATTTAATTTTTTTCAGCCAAACATAAATATTTTTTTCAATTTGTCTTATTTGGGTTTCAAATAATATTGGCACCAATTTGGCTCCATAGCCCTGCACATCTCTGGCAAGCAGCTTGTGGACGACAGGGGAATCTGTCGGACCTTTTCTTGAAGCTGCTGTCCCTCTTTTCCTTCTAATATTGTTTCTATCATTGCCTCCATACACCCTTTAATCATTTCAGAGTGACTTTTTCATGCTTGCCCAAAATCCATTCCACTCGTGAGCTCGTTGTTTTGCTGTTACCGTCTGTGTGTTGTACGCTCGCACTGTACTTTCAGTTCGTATATTTTCCGTGACCACGTCACTCATTCTGTCAGGTAATTTGTGTCAGAAGTTTTGTGTTTTGTCTCGTAGCACCGCTTAATATCAGCGCTCTTAACAAAAGCAGCAGACTCAATGCTTATAATACAAACCGGCCTCGTAGAACTCACTGCTGGTAAACAAAAGCGAAAGCTTCAGTCCACTCATCTCCAAAGACACGATTTTCATTCCACTTTTCTAATTGTAGATAGAGTCATTATTCACGCATATTCCAGATAACTATACGTCCCAACTACCTAAACCAGGGGTCGGCAACCCAATGTGTTGAAAGAGCCACTTTGGACCAGTACAATAAAAAACAAATATGTCTGGAGCCGCATAATTTGAAACGGCTTATAAAAGTCTTATTCTGTAAGTAACACGTGGAAAATGTGTCGTATAAACGATTATTTACACGATTATTTTTCCTGCTGCATGTCTTTGTGTCACATAAGTTTCGTTTTAGGCCTCATAACAAGTTGGTGAGACGTTGCAGTGTCAAATTATCTGACAAAAGCTGAGTGGCCTCAAAAACGAACATTTGAGCTTTTATTTTGACATCCCTCAACGACATAACGAGGGGGGGTCCTGATCAGTCTCTCCCTCATTCTCACTCCAGGTGCAGGAAGAATTCAAACATAACAGGACAAAATCATAAATGTTCAACAAATGTTCAACAGTCAGACAACAAAACACATTGAGGAAAACACAAACTTAAATCCAATTCCAGTCAGACAGGCAAAAGAATGGGTAACCCACAATTCCTTGCGCTGCCAGACCGACAGCAAGCCCACCTTGCCTGAGACCATCACTACAATATGAATGAATTACAGTTTGTTTCATTGCTTTGATGAAATTAAAGAAATGCAATAAAGAAATACGATTTTTGATGTCATTTTTATTTAGAGGATTTGAAAAAAAAAACACAAAAATGTAACGTGCACTTTTAAGGTGCTTCCACACTGGCCGCGTCGGCGCCCAATAAAGCGCACACTTTCAATGAAGAGTCAATATAAACGCGTGCACACCTAAATTCCTGCCCTCCAAGTCTGGAGCGCGCGTGAGTCTTATAGTCAGACATTAAAAAGGTCAGAGTTGTGAAAACAAAAGTCTTCAGAAAGATTTGGGGGATTTTCAACACTTTTACTTTCGGTTCTCCCTGTTGTAGATGCAGATGAGCGCTAATGAACAGTAAAAATACAATAGAAGGAGAATCTCCTCCCCGCCACGCACCGCACGCGGCCGGTGTGTGAGACCTGCACATCGCCGCGCTCAGCAGGTGGTATCCACACCGGAGCAGCGCGGTCACGCACGCAGTGGCGGGAGGAGATTCTTCTTCTATTCTTCTTCTACTGTTCATTAGCGCTCATCTCATCTTGGAGTCATATTAACCTGACCGGACACAAACCGTAATGATTCATTTCTCCTTCGTGATC
The DNA here is from genome assembly GCF_002922805.2 of Oryzias melastigma. NCBI lineage: Eukaryota > Metazoa > Chordata > Actinopteri > Beloniformes > Adrianichthyidae > Oryzias > Oryzias melastigma. Next base: position 62,538 of record NC_050533.1, on the reverse strand, counting down.
ACGTTTGGTACTTCTGTGCTTTGAAGCAGACTCCGCCCACAAGCAGCTCCCGCGCTGAACCTTCAATCCGGTTCAAGATTTCCACGCGCGCTCAATGCGTGCCGATTTGTACGTGGAGCTCGCGACCCGACTTCAAAGCCCGCGTAGCAACGTGCGCTCACGTGCGCTCCAGACGCACGGGCAGGAATTCTGCTGTGCGCTGACTCAGACGGCGTGGAAGCATCTACACTCATCTCACAACAACTGGAAAACGTAAAGGATGTTTGTGTCATGTTTGTCCTCCTACAGAAATCGCATTAAAACAAAAATATTGTGGCAGCCTGACTGTTAATTTAGAAATAGTTCCTTGTTAGTGGGTGGAGTTAGTGTCTGTTCTTGTGTTGCATTATGGGACTTGAGTGTTTTACCGGCACCATGAGTGAGAGTGGTGTGTGTATGAGTGACCCTCCTCACAGTGTCGGCTGTTCTGTGGTTCTGCTCTGTAAAATAAATGGTGGTCAAAATGTTGACTGCATTTGATAAGCATGACCTGCGTGTACGCTTCTCCCTGCAAGCACTTGGGATCGTGCAATGTATTGGACACAAGTTATCTCTGGAATCAAAGCTGCCAGTCATCTTCTTGGTTCTGCTCCTACTCAAATCGCTACAATATATTTCCTTCTAACATTTCTTACTATTATCAAACATTTTTGTAAAAGCGCCAATGAGCCGCAAGGGGGCGCTCAAAGAGCCGCATGCGGCTCCGGAGCCGCAGGTTGCCGACCCCCGACCTAAACATTAGCACACTGCTTTGGGCTTTTGCCGGTTGAAGGACCCCAGTCTTTACGTAGCTGTCCTCGCGCGTGCCTGTTCAAAAATCGCGTTGGGTAAAGATGAATGAAAAATTGTACTTTTTATTAAAAATGCCTGGCGGTCCGGATAAAAGGGTCTCGGGGTCCGGACCCAGATCAAGGTCCGCCAGTGGGTGACCCCTGCTGTATAGAGTCAATGTTGCCTTTATGCCAGGTGCCTCCCCCGCTTGCAGCCACCTGGTCTCACCGATGATCCAGGCGAGGTGCAAGCGTTATTAAACACACTTATTAAAACCACAGTAACCCCTCACACCAGCTCAGGACCACATGTTTGACAGCTGGCGAGCAGCCAATTTGCTGCGCAGTGAAATAGTGGCGGGCCGCTGGACAGGATGAACACTTTGAACAAACGAAAACAAAACTTTTTAAAACTTTAAAAACATGGCTTTTTAACATAACTGTGAATAACAACAGGAATGAATATTATTCCAGAAAAAATAAACTTAAACTTTAAATAACATTCTATATTTTACTCTCCATAAAAATATATTTTGTCAAAATTATGAAAGTTATGAATGAGCGCAAGATAACATTGAGCCATTAATAACATTGAAATAAAATGATCTGGAGGGCCGGATAGAATTACCCGGAGGGACAGATTCAGCCTCCGGGCCTTGACTTTGATACATGTGGCCTCAGGAACCAAAGGAGATTCAGCAGGTTTGGCTGGGTGATGTTGGCCACATCCAGGGTCAGGGGTTGATGGGACTATGTCCATTTTAAACATAGGTATTTATTTTGCTGTACTGTTTTAAGTTTGAAAGATGATTTTTATTCTGTTAAGCGCTTTGTGTTGCTAGAGTATGTGAAATGCTTTAAAAATAAAGTTTGATTGGACACATTTTTAAAGCAGAGATGGTCAGAAGATAAATGGTCAGTACAGTCTTCAACACTTTTTCTCATGTACGCCAATAGGTGATCTACCTCTAAGGGAGCTAAAGATTCAGTATCAAACAAGAAACACTTTGGCTGGGAGACAACTAATGTAACTTTGAGCTGCAGGTCGAGAGGAAATAACTGAATCAGCTTTGAAACTTTTATTCCAATCACATCAATCACATATTCCTGCTACTATCAGCTCTGAAGATTTCCTTCAATTCTTTGATAGTAAAATCTCAAATATTAGACACAAGCT
>NC_050533.1:19672-57137 GCF_002922805.2 Oryzias melastigma | reverse complement strand
GTCACACAAAGCCCCACATCTGATCAATGGTCTCATTAGAGGCGGGATTACTGGCTTTCTGCTCTAATCACCAAATCATGATTTTCAACCAACCTCAGTAAAAGCAAAGGGAACAATGTGGAGTTTTGTTCAAGTTCAGGGACACACTTTCCTAATCTGAAAAGCCTGTGTAGGAAATGATATTCTCTGAAAGAAAAGAGAGACGCACGAGGAGGAAGAAGTGCAGCCACAAGGCTGAAAAACAGGTTTGCTGCTTGCAGAGTTCAAACAAATTAATCTTTATTTTTATTACTGCTGCAATAAATTCACTTTAAGGTACGGGGATAAATTAACTAGGAATCTGACAGAGGTTTGAATTCTCATCGTCCTTTAAACAGGCTTATTTCCATTTTTTCTATCTGCAGAATTAATGAATTATACGGCAGCTTTGTTTCCATCAAAAAGCCCCCAAGCCACTTCCTGTGCAGAAGGTCAAGCCAGTCTCCAAGTTTTCCCAGAGTTCCTGTCACCACCGAGGCACGTCTGCATCCCAAACCACCAATCTGACTCTATTTGGAGCTACTAAACAGATATAAACCATTTTTTCCCTCATCAGAGGGTTGACTGGTGCAAGACTAAAAAAAAAATCTTCCCCATGAGTTATAAGACCTAATATTGATCCTCTGCGCCGACATGCTCATGTTTGTGATCAGATTGGAGCCTGCATTCATGTTTTCTTTTTCTACACCCCTCAAGGACGAATGTGGGAAGTCAAAAGTGAGCAGAGTAACAACAACACACAAGGCAGCAGTAAACGCGTCATCGCCCAGGATGGATGGTGTTTCTGTCTGGATCGGTCTGGAGTCACCATAGAGTCCAGATTCAGAGACGTCAAAAGTCAAAATGTGGTTTGAAAGCAGACACTCAACAATGACAAACAGTGAACATGGTTAACCCTTTAACACCTGAGGGGTCGCTGGTGACGCTTAAACACAAAATCTTTAACATACGTTAATTTTCAACCATTACCACAAAAATTCCAGCAGATTCTGAAGGACAAAGGAGACTCGATGCTGCTTTTCTCCTTCAAAATCTGCTGGCTTTGAAATCTTCGTTTTAAAGGTTGAAAAGTTACACTAAATCAAAGAACATAAACACTGGAGCTCCGGTGTTAAAAGGTCAAACCTTCCAGGAACCACATGAACTAAAAAGCTGTTTTTATACATTTTTAGTCCATCATTTACTTAAAAGAGCCATACCATGATTTTCTTCAGCCTTTCAGAGTAAACTATATCCATATAAATGATCATACAGTATATTGCCTTTGGAACACTAAAAACAAATTATTTATTAAATATGAGTCATTTTTTGTACTGTTGTACCTGGTCTGGAGAGAAAAGTCTGTCGGTCCAGATGTGGACTGTGATGCCTGTCATTGTGCCTTACCCACCATTCATAACACTTCACTTACAAAATGCAGGAATGCTTGTGGTTCTTAGAATTTCTAAAAATATAGTTGGAGGTAGAATCTTCAGTCACCAAGCCCCTGTCTTAGGAAATAAGCTCCCAGCTCATGTCAGAGAAGCCAGCAAAAGGTTTCTACATCAAAAGTTAGGCTACATTTCTCTTTGGACAGACCAATTGCCAGGATGGCTAGTAATCAGAGAATTCATTTATTCTTTCACTCATTCTTGCATTCTTTCAGTCATCTTGGCTGCTTTGTTCATGGTCGTGGGGGGGGGTTGGAGCCTAAAGGTGCTTTTACACTAAAGAAGATTTGCCCAACAAATTTGCGTGCCCCACCCCTCATTCGCAGAACGGTGAATTTGCTGCTTGTCGCCTATTAAAAAATGTGTTTCGGATGAAGCGGTCGCATGTGGGAGGAGCTACCAGCTCTGTCTGTGGATAACTCACTTAAAATGAATGGAAGACACATACGATGTTGAGGAATAAGGTTTATTTATTGCGGAGAGTTCTACTAAAACATCAGTAATCATTTCTCCATGTTTGGGTTATGAAGTCAGAAGTTCTACTGTAGAATTATGAGGAAATTAAATCTGTTTTTCAAAAATAAAAATAAAAAACAGCAGAAGGAAGAACTTAGTTTTGAATAAAAAATTAAGGTAAGAGTAAATGCGCTTGATTGATAAATTTAACGTTCAACACTCTTCATCATAATCATCAGTTCATGTCTATTTGTGCTAACCAACAAACACTTCATCATAGTTATGATTATTAATACTTATGGATTTACTAAATAATCTGCACTTGGACTGGTAAAGTATGAATAAATCTAATTAGAAATGAAGAACTGGATTATGGGAACTATGTAAAAAACCAAAGACGTTAAGTAAAACAAAATAGAGGTTGGATTATACACGTTTGTTTCTTCCCACTCTATCCATCCATTGTCTTAATCTGCTAAATCTCTTTGGGGGTTATGAGGTTGCTGGGGCCTTTCCCAGCTACTGTTGGACAATGGTGAGGCCCACTCTAAACGACTTGTCAATCCATTGCAGGGCTTCACAAACGTCAGGGACAATTTACAATCCTCAGTGTATTTTGACTTTGGGATGAAACTGGAGAAAACCCAAACAAGCACAGAGAGAACATTCAAACTCCACATGGACAAGATGCAGCTGGGATTTGAACCTCTGCCTTCTCACTGTGAGTGAGACACTAACCACTGAGCCACCATGCTGCCCTTCTAATACACTCTCTTTTTAAGCAAAACAATTAAACTCTCTTTGACAATCATCATATTTATTTGATCGAAAGTTTCACACACTGTATGCATGTTCTCCATGTCACATCATTTAATGTGAACTCTTTAATTAAAGGGTTTTTCACAAATCAAGTCTCTTGTGGTTCTCCCATCTCTGTGGTTCATTATATTTAAAGATGGGTCTTCTCTGCTGGTGGGGGGAGTGCCCGGTGATCAGAGCTGACCAGTGGTGTGTAGCAAGAGATGTCTTTCAAAAGTTTGACTAAATAGGGGAAAAAAAAACTTAAGAGAAACAATGACACTCTTTTAAATTTTCGTCTGGCCCCATCTCCTCATCACAGAGACAAAAGCGCTGTACAGTTTGTGTTTCACAACCACAAGATGGTTAAAAACAGAGCACGCCATGTTGAGACCTCTCCCTGAAACAAACACAGCGTCCTTAAGAGAGGAAGTTGTTATGATTACTGACATAACTTAAAAAATACTTTGGTATATGCAACCAAAAATTTGAACTTATCCACTAACGGTACATTCCCACTGGCCTCAGCAATGGGCATTCAAACATCCACATCTAATCAAAAGTGGATGTAAACGTGTGTAAAAGTGTGTTTGGGCTTCTGCTTTCAAATCTCTTGGCTTTATGCATCACTATATAGGTTTTAAAGTCTTAAAGTCCCCCTATAACAAGTTTTCTTAATTAAAAAAAACGTTCCCAATAGAAATCACATCAAGTCATCATCCGCCCTGAGCCTTCGGGGTGCCTTGTTTTTCATCTAGTTACCCAGAAACGAAAGCCCGCAGCAGGAGGTGCAGCTGGGGAGATCCACGAGAAGGGCCCAATGCACGTCCAGAGTTGACCACCGTATCTGTTCCCACCCACCTCCCGCGCAGCAACGAACACCGCCCTGCTAGAGACTCAACCCCCGCCCGGACGAGCCAGACGGTGGGGAGTGAAGGACCCCCATCATGCATGACCACGCTTCCAGCAGTAGGGAGGGGAGGGGAGGGCGACTGGTCCTCCAGCCACAGCACAAGCCCAGCCTCGCTTCACAAAACTTGCAAAAAAATTCACATTTCTCGATCAGGCAGATCATGGATGAGCAGTTGTGACATCACACGCCTATTATTTCAAACAGAGCCTCTTTGCAACAGTTTGATTGGCAGCGACTTCAAAGGAGAAATACTCTGAAATGCAAAGAACAAAATTATTTCTTATTACATTTGTACTGCACGTACATGTCAGAAGCTTTAAAAACACAATTTTCACAGGAGGGTCCGTTTTCAGACACTAAAAAACATGCAATTATTGAAAGTGGGTCAAAGTTAAACCACTTAGAACTTTGGATTTGTAAGTGTCATTTTGGTGACACCCCTTTTCCATTCATGCAAGTGCAAACCGATTGATCGTGAATTGATCATGAAACAGACTTTAATAGTTTCAGTTTGTGTCCGGCTGGAATTCTATGACACCAACATGGAGAAGAGCTGTGAAAGAAAAAGCCTGAAGCAATAGTCACCAGATTTACACCAAGCCTCCTCTAGCTGTAAGTACATGTGCTATTGTCGGGTAGGGACAGTCCAGTGTGAATATCCTAAAAGCGTGTTCAAGACCCTGTATTCAGTGCGTTCTTGAATATGACACATGCCACTGAATATGTAGCATAACTCTCAACCTTATTCTGGTTTACCACATTACCTGCTTTCTTAAACAGACCACTACTACAGACCTTGTTACATTTACATGTAGCCAGGTGTAGAATGATGGGTCAAACACAAGCAGTTCCAAAATACTGTGGGTATTTTATTTCCCGACCATTCAAAAGAAAGACAACAGCATTAATTTGGGTTTCATTTGGTTTTGGAGCAAAAATAAAATGCAGGATGAATACAAAAGAAAAGAATTCCAACAAGACAACAGCAGTGGTCTTATTCTGTAATTAAACAAAATAGAAGCCACTGATCAATTACATGTTCATAGTGTACACTTTGTATCAACATTCAGAAACCCAAACTCAGAAAAATGATGACAAATGACTGGCTCTGACCAGAGGGCGCCGAAAAAAGGGGGAAAGGTGGATGATTCTAGAGGCCCAGACTGAGATGGGCGCCCACAGAGGCCTCTAATGATGATGAAATGATCAAACTAAAAAAAATAATTTCAGTAAATCAATAACCATTATATAATCACGAATATTTTTATTTTCATTGTCATGGTATTTATATAAATATGCTTATATTTTTTGTTTTGTTTTGGAAACATTAATTCCTAGATTTCATTGTAGCACCTACAATGACAATAAAGGCATTCATTCATTAATGTCTCCCAGATCCCCCTCCCCCATATTTGTTTTAAAACAGTTCGGTCTGACTGGATTAGCGCTGGCGGTTTATGACAGACAGAACCAAAGAGTGGGAAGTAGAGAAGATGTACCTCAAAAACTATCCCTAAAAAGGAGGGAAAATAAATAAAGAGAGGAATCTTTTGACAGGCTCATTAACGAGAATGATGAGAATCAACTTGTGATTGGCTGGAAACTGTTCTTTTGTTCCTTTTTCCTCCCTTCCCTGAATTTCTACATTCATGTAAAAGCTTAAGCTCATCTATATAGATGCAAATATCACAGGAGTTGTTAACAACAGAACTTCCATGAAAAAAGAAAAGAGGAGAAAGCCGGTCAGTCAGTCGGCACGGGCGCGCGTAGCAAGCGGAGCGTGTGTGTGTGAATGTGTGCATTGGTATCCATTATCTGTGTGGGAAGGAGGAGAGGAGAGCGTGCGTGTGCACCTAACAGCCGCAGAGATAGGGAGGGGACCTCGGTCCTCGTTCTGGAGTTGTATGAGTTAGTTTTTTGTTAAAATATTTCTGGAGAAGGTTTTGCATGGAGCTTCAAAATAGAATAATTTGTTGTTGTTTTTATTGTGTATCGATAATGGGTTTGTTAGTTGGATTGCGTATTTTTTTTTTATCATTGAGGTGATGTTAAAATAGTAAAATTAATTTCTTTTTAACCTCTCCTGACATGAGACTAAATTATGAGGCCTTCTGTGTTTTATAAAACCTGCAAAAGGAACATGTCAGATGACAGTAAAATGACGATTAAATCTGTTAGAACTGTTTCTTATTAGATGAAGTTTAAAGCACATGTTCTAGTCTTCTGCTGCACAGCAGAACCTGTAGTTTCTGTTTACAAGCAAAGTTCTTAATGAGAGAATTGCATCATAATAATTGACAGTACATTTACTGCTTTAGGAGGATCTTTTTGACACTGAATTTTATTTTGAAAGGACCTAAAACCAGAATTGTTACGTGGTCTATTGGGAAACATAACCTGTTTTAGTTTAATTATTGTGAATATTTAAAAGTTAAATTGACTACAGAACATTGTATTTTTATAAAGAATGGAGTGAGATCTTGCAGCTCAGTTCTGTCTGTAAGAAACTGAACCAGATGGTTCTGTTAGAGGCTGCGGACCTCTGGTTTAGCTGTTGCATTAATAACTGTAAAGGACCGAAATTATGTCAACTTCCGTTAAACACCAAAAGTTGTGTTTCGTTTCCGGGAGCTTGACACCTAAACGCCGGAAGTTGTGTTTCGTTTCCGGGAGCTTGACATGCGTGGTTCTTTAGAAACCGGAGCGTCTTCTCATGTGAGTTCAGTTAGTTTTCAGAGCTTAATTTCAATGTCTGTTTTCTCTTGTGATCTTTAAACATTGTGTATTTTATTTCTATTAGGTTGAATTACATCTGCCGCATTTATGTGCAATTTAGTTCGGTCTCCCCCTCCCCCTCCCCGAGTAAAGCAGGTGGGAGCGACATAGAGGGAAACCCTGCAGTTAGCACCCTTGGCAAGCGAAGCGAGGTGCGTTATATTATTTTATGTTCTATATTTTGTATGCAAATGAGTGATTGTTCATTATACCTTATTAATTTGTCTCATTTTGCTGTAGTTTTCACGGTGCCAAACAAAATAAAACTACTGCACCCGTCAGAAGCTCTCTTCTGTTCCTCTGAGACCACGGCTGCTACAGTGAAAACTTGACACGAATCTTAGGAGTTCGGGATCTTCAGTCATCCTACATGCAGGTGCTTCAGACGGAGAAGAAGATTTCAACTGAGAGAGACAATTTATTCTAAGGAAGGTAATGTTGTACTAAACTTGAGCATGCAAGGGCGGTGCAACAAATGCATGAACAACAAATAAAACTAAATAGATTGGAGAGTGAACTAAAACTCAAGGAAGCACAAATGCTAGCAGAAATGAAACTTAAACTACAGGAGGAGAAAACAAAGATGGAGCTGCTGCAAGCCGAAAGTGAAATTAAAGTAGCAGCTGCACGAGTTAGAGCCTACTATGATGCCGTTGACAATCTTAACCCCGAATCACCCCACAGAATACAACACGACAGTCAAAATTACCTCTTCCAAAATACACTGAATCCACAAGCCACTCCCTTTCAATCTCAACACAAACCCTTTGAGGTAACAAGTATAACAGAGGGGACTAACTTCACACAAGGACTTGCAAGCTTGCTCATCTCAAGCCGTCTGCCTGTGGCTGAACCTGCTGTGTTTACTGGGGATCCCTTAAAGTTGGTGGTTTGGAAGATCTCTTTCATGGGATTGATCAGCTCCAAATCATTTCCTGCATATGAAAAATGTTGTATCTGAAGAGGTATCTTCCAGGTGAAGCACGCCAGGCAGTGGAAGGTTTCTTTTATAGAAACTCTGAAGATGCATATCAGGGAGCCTGGGATCTTTTACAAGAAAGATATAGAAAACAGTTTGTTGTGCAGAGAGCTTTCAGGGACAAACTAATTGTTAGGTTTAAACAACCTGAAACATTTCTCTGAAAGGAAGACAAGAGAGGGGTCAGTCCTTAAATCAGATTTTACTTGCACAAGGACAACAGACAGGGAATGTTCAAACCAGTCTTCACCCGCTCTGAAGATCTTGGTCCAGGGTTTCCATATTTATAACCTTTCAGGGGCGGTCTTAGTTATATTTACATTTGCTGCTCTATAGGTGTGGAAGGAAAAACAGCCTCAAACTGGTTCTACTATCATTAATGTCTTAGTTCAATGCAATAGGTCAGCGTCAGCCTCTTCAAGTATCTGTAATATGTCAGCCTCCAAACAGCCTTCAGTTTAGGATTACTGCAACCTTCCAGATACCAGCTGAGCACGACCTCAAATGAGCAGAAAGAGAAAAGAGGTTAAAATCATACAAAGCAAATATGAGAGAAATGTATGTACAACCCTATCACTAATTAAATGGCCAAAAATACCAGCAAATGACCCAGTAGCACTCAGGGAATTTGCAGACTTCCTTCAGGGTTGCGTTGAAGCCCTTCCTCACGTCAAAGGTCTCTCCATACTTAACGACTGTGAATAAAATCATAAACTTCTCAAAAAAACTACCTGACTGGATTGTAAGCAGATGGAGTCGCATTGTGGTCAAAGAACTAGATAAATCTCAGGATAATCCAACATTAGCCTGCTTTACAAACTTTCTCCAAAAGGAAGCCAGAATAGCCTGCAATCCTGTTGTATCTCCTCTTCTACTAAAACCAATATCCTCAAATGAAAGACCTTCCAAGCAAGCCAAAACATTCAGCACAACTGCTCAAAGAAAACTGTTCACTCCTGGCACATCAGAAACTCCAGTAAAACAAAAAATCCCTTGCTTAGTGTGTGACGAGGAACCGCACGGTGCTACCAAGTGTCCAATATTCACGGCAAAGCCTACTGATGAAGAAAAGGCTATTATTTTTGAAAACCATCTATGTTTTGGGTGCTTAAGGAAAGGACACATCACTAAAGACAGCAAGGGAAGACACACATGCAGCATATGTGGTCGACCTCATCCAATGTGTCTACACATACATGGGAACAAGGAACCTGCTGACCCTCAAAGTGGTGATCTAGCAGCAACAGAAAAGGAGACAAGGGATGAAGTCTGTAAGGTTATGTCACACACTTTGACAAGGAACTCATCTGCCAGTTCAAGATTGTTCCAGTCTTTCTGTCAAGCACAGAGCATCCCCAAAAGGAAATCCTCACATATGCTCTTTTGGAAACACAGAGTGACTCCACCTTTGTGCTAGAGCAGGGGTCTCAAACTCGCGGCCCGTGGGATGATAATTTGCGACCCGCGTCTTCATATGAGAGATTACTGTTAGTGCGGCCCGAAAGGCTGATATGGATGACAGTTGCTGTGTGCAGAGCTGAACGAACCAATCACAGTGAGGTATATGGCTCTGGAGGGCGGTACATCGGTGGGCTGTCCAGTGCCTCACTTCCTCATTCTTTCATTCCTCCAGTCGGCTGGGTGAAGGAGGAGGAGCCATGAAGCACCAAAGGCGAATTTGCTGCTCGCGGCTTGTCAAAAAATGTGTTTCTGTCGCCGCACGTAGGATGAGGTACCAGCTCTGTCCGTGAATGTCTCTCTTAGAATGAATACACATACGATGTCGAGGAATACGTTTTTTTGTCGTGCTGACTGTTCCTATTGAATCAGAGCTCCCCAAGCTCCGAGCTGCAAACCTGTAGCTCACCCTCTTTCACCGCGCGGGGATCCGCTTATCCCGCCTGTCAAACATGTGATCCTGAGCTTGGCTCGCACCTGTGTACGCGTGTCTGTGAATTTTAAGGTTCACACACCGGCTGTGTCAGCGCGCATTCCAGTCCATGTAAACGCGAGTAGAAGTCCGATATTCTGCTACGCGCGTTTACATAGAACTCCGATGGAACGTAGCCCCTAATGCGCACCGATGCAGCCGGCGCAAGGATTAGATTTATTCATTGTGAGGAGTTCTACAAAAATCTACAAAAAATGAAATCCTTCAAAGATTTTCTCGGTACCGGGGCTTCTCTCTCACTCTGAAGGAGACACTGTTAATACAGACATTTGAAACCGAATACAAATAGTTTTCTCTAGTCAGTCAGCCAATTTGTGGTTTCTTTAGTTGTCTGCATCTGCTGTATGGTCATTATTATTATTTTATTTATTTCTTCTTAATTATTTGTTTTTTATTCATCTTTTAATGTATTTATTTATTTTATTAGTCATTTTTTTTTTATTCTGAACAACACATACATAGCACATGGTAAAAAAACAAGAAAACAACAACAGAAAATCCTATGTAAATTATAAATAAAAACAATACACCTCTATTATGTAGTTCGAAATGGAGTAGGAAGAAGTATAAAAAAGTTTTTTCAATCCTACCCCCTAGCAATATATCCTAACTTCAATCTTCAATATAAACTATTTCAGAAACGGACATACCCTTTTTTATATATATATAAATCAACACACATAAAGATCTAGACACGTCGTTCATTATTTATTCATTATTTTTTGTTAAAAATAAAGATATCTGAGAACACTGGAATGTTTTATCAGTGCTTTTCTTGTGAAAATCCTGATGCGGCCCGGCCTCACCCAGACTCTGCCTCCAGCGGCCCCCGGCTGAATTGAGTTTGAGACCCCTGTGTTAGAGGATTTAGTCTCTGAACTAAATGTAAAGACCAAGCCCATACAGTTAAAACTAAGCACAATGACAGCTGTTAACACTGTCTTTGCAAGTAAAACTGCATGGAATTTGCAAGTTCGAGGATTCAATTCTAAAACACATGTTCAGCTTCACCAAGCCTACACAAGAGATTTTATTTCAGTCGACGAGTCTCACATTCCCACTAGTCAAACTGCACTTCAGTGGTCACATCTCCAGCATTTGACAAATAAACTTGAACCACTTCAGGACTGTGATGTGGGACTGCTGATTGGCTACAACTGCCCAGCAGCACTAGCACCCTTGGAGGTTGTCACAGGTTCTGAAAACGAACCATTTGCCCAAAGAACTACACTAGACTGGAGCATCATAGGATCTGCCAACCCACATCTAGACAGAAGAGGGAGCAGGAGTTTTGTGCATAGAGTTGCAGCAAAGGAAATCCCAAGTCCTCCAGTCACTGATGTGTTGAGAGCTTTAGAAATGGACTTCAATGAAAAACACTATGAAAACAAATATATATCTCAAGATTATGTTTGATTCGTGCAACGGTTATCTAACACCATTACAAAGGGAAAGGATGGACACCTTGAGATGCCCCTCCCATTTAAAGAAGATGTTCCCCCACTGCTACCAAACAACAACAAATTGGCATATGTCAGATTGCAGCATCTAAAGAAGAAATTAAAGGCAAATAAACAATATCAAGATCACTACACAGCATTCATGAAAGAAATTATCAGCAAGGGCGATGCTGAGCCAGCACCTAAAGCATCTGAAGGAGAGACAGTTTGGTACATTCTACATCACGGAATGTACCACCCTAAAAGACCAGCAGAACTACGAGTCATCTTTGATTGTTCTGCTAAATTCCATGGTATCTCCTTAAATGACACCTTGCTGACAGGACCTGACCTAATCAACTCTCTGGTAGGTGTTCTGTGTCGCTTCAGAAAAGAAAACGTTGCTGTATGCTGTGACGCTGAGAAAATGTTCCATCAGTTCCATATTTCAGCAGAAATGCGCAACTATCTGAGGTTCCTGTGGTGGGAAGATGGCCAGTAGGAATCAGAACCTAAAGAATTGTGGTCCACCTTTTTGGTGCTAGCTCATCCCCCGGATGCCCCAATTTTGGACTCAAGTATCTTGCATCTCAACAAAAAGACGACTATCCTCTGGCAGCAAGTTTCATTGAAAAAAACTTATGTAGATGATGGCTTAGCAAGTGCCAGATCCATTCAAGAAGCAAGAGACCTAATCACCCAAGCACAAGAGCTGTGCAAAGGCACAGGCTTACGCCTTCACAAGTTCAACTCAAACCAGAGTGATGTGCTTTCCTGTGTAGCTCCATCAGAAAGAGCAGTCAACAACGACGTGTTAAAATTCAACCCAGATGGTGCAACGGAAGGGCAAGTGCTTGGCATTCAATGGTCAGTTGAAAACGACACCTTCAGCTTCAGCAACATTGATCTTAAGGATAAGGCCCAAACCCGCTGCAGCATTCTGTCAGTGGTCTCTTCTTTGTTTGATCCACATGGATTCATAGCCCCCTTTATCCTTCGTGGCAAATGTATTCTCCAAGAGGCATGTCACAGAGGCATCGGATGTGACGATTCACTTCCCGCAAACTTGTGCTCACGGTGGGAGGAGTGGAAGAACAGTCTGCAAACAATAAAGCAAATCTGCGTACCCAGATGCTACCATCCTCCACACTTTGGGAACATAATGAAAGTGGAACTGCACAACTTCTCTGATGCCAGCATCTTACGGTATGGTGCATGTTCTTATCTCAGGTACAAAAATGACAATGGGAAAGTCCACTGCAACCTCGTGATGGCTAAGGCTAGAGTTGCACCAACGAAAATCACAAGTATTCCTAGACTTGAACTCTCAGCTGCTGTCACCTCAGTAAAGCTAAGCAACCTGTTAAAGGCTGAGCTGGACTTGTAAGTTGATGAGGAGTTCTTCTGGACAGACAGTGGTTTTGGCCTACATCAACAACGAAGCACGAAGATTTTATGTTTCCGTAGCGAATTGTGTCCAGGTCATAAGAGAAAGTGCAGATCCATCACAGTGGCATCATGTTGACACAGCACAAAATCCAGCCGACCACGCTTCACGAGGTCTTAGAGCAGAAGACCTCTCTTCTACTAACTCCACCCTTTCAGAAGAACTAGAACATCCCATCATTCTCCCTAAAGACAGCCACATTTCCAAGCTAATCTTGTCTCACTACCATAAAAACATCTGTCATCAAGGTCGCAGTCAAACCCTCACAGAAGTCAGAGCAAATGGATTTTGTATTCTCAATGGCAGCAAAGCTGCAGCCAAGTTGATACACAAGTGCGTCCAACTGAAGAGCAGCGTATGTCTGAGCTCCCAAAAGATCGAGTTGAATCCTCGCCCCCCCTTTACAAACTGCGGCATGGACTGCTTTGGCCCGTTTGTGATCAAGAAATGCGAAAAGAGTACAAAAGATACAAGCTCATCTTCACATGTCTTTTTTCACGTGCAGTCCATGTGGAAGTGCTGGTAGACTTGTCCACTGACTCATATATAAATGCCTTGAGGTGCTTCATCAGCTTAAGGGGAGCTGTTTGTCGTATTTACTGTGACCAAGGCACAAACTTCACAGGAGCAAAAAAAATAGGTTAAAGAAGCACTCAAGCAATGTGACGTTAAAAACAGTGGAATTATTCCTGGCAGAAATGCAGTGTTAATTTGTTTTTAATGCTCCCTCTGCCAGTCATGCAGGCGGTGTCTGGGAGCGTCAAATTCGATCCATCCGTAATGTGTTAAAGGCAACAATCCATCAGGCTTCCGGTAGATTGGATGATGCGTCCCTGAGAACCCTGTTCTATGAAGCAATGGCCATTGTCAACAGTCCTCCTCTCACAGTAGACTCCATCAATGATCCCAAAGCACCAGAACCTTTGACTCCAAACCATCTCATCCTAATGAAATCCCAAATCGCCTTACCTCCACCTGGAAGGTTTGTCCGAAAAGATGTTTATGCAGCTAAACGCTGGCACAGAGTGCAGTACTTGACTGAACAATTTTGGAGTCGTTGGAGAAGAGAATACTTAATGAACATTTCCACCAGGCAAAAGTGGCATGCACCACAACGCAACTTGAAAGTGAATGACATAGTTATTGTCAAGGAAGAGGGACTATCAAGAGGCCAGTAGCCGCTCAGTCGTGTGGTTGAAACCACAGCAGGAAGTGATGGTCAGGTTCGGCGAGTCAAGGTTCAAGTTGGACATCCCCACACAACAAAAGGCAATAAAGATGCTTCCAAGCCTTCAGTGATTGAAAGACCTATTCAAAAATTAGTAGTTGTTCTAGAAAATGAATAGGTGAACTAACTTACTGATACAGTCTCTACAACAAAATACACAGGATTTTTCGTTGTTTTCCATATAAGGGCTGTTCGTTATTGTTTTGTTATAAATCAAGCATGATTCACTTCCTTCATCTGAGCATGATTGGTGGGAGTGTAAAGGAACGAAATTATGTCAACTTCCGTTAAACACCAGAAATTGTGTTTCGTTTCCGGGAGCTTGACACCTAAACACCGGAAGTTATGTTTCGTCTCCGGGAGCTTGACATGCGCGTAAGTTCAGTTAGTTTTCAGAGCTTAATTTTAATGTCTGTTTTTTCTCGTGATCTTTAAACATGTAAACATTGTGTATTTTATTTCTATTTCTATAACCTCTACTGCCTAGGAAATGGTGCTCTGACTGCCATAAGGTATCCAGATGAAATCCTTGAACCCATTGTAAGACCCTACGTTTTTGCTGTAGGTCCTGGTTTCCTCCTAATGCATGACAATGCCCGGCCTCACGTGGCAAGAGTATGCAGGCAATACCTGGAGGATGAAGGAATTGAAACAATTGAATGGCCTTCACGATCCCCTGACTTAAACCCAATAGAACATCTCTGGGACATTATGTTTGGGTCCATTAGGCGCCGCCAGGTTGCTCCTCAGACTGTACAACAGCTCAGGGATGCCCTCACACAGATCTGGGAGGAAATGCCACAAGAAACCATCCGTCGTCTCATTAGGAGCATGCCGCCACGTTGTCAAGCATGCATACAAGCTGGTGGGGGCCACACAAGATACTGAAAAGCATTTTGAGTTGCAGAAATTAAGTTTTGGAAAAAATGGACTAGCGTGGCACATCTTTATTTCACTTTGATTTTATGGTGTCTACACAATTGAGCCTCTGTAGGCTGAAAACTTTTAATTCTATTAAAAGACTTTGCATCCGTTTGTTCCTAAGACACTGTCCTGTCGTTATTTGTATAGATATCCAACTTCATATTGAGATCTGATGTATCTAATGTGTTGGTAACACTTTATAATAAGATTCCTTAACAAGCTTTCTTAACACATTAATAAGCATTATTAACATTCTTATAAGGTGTTAGTAAAACATTTATTGGTGTAATAAGCCTAATAAGGCTTATTAAATTCCTAAGTTAACACATTTACAAGCATTGTTAATGTGTTAATATGATGCTTATTGTTACATTTATTACCATCGTATACGTGGAACAAATAAGTGTTAACAAGCTTAATAAGAATCATTAACAAAACTTGTTAACAGATTACTAAGCCTTATTCATGTGTACAGTTCTTGTAAGACATTTAATATCATTATAGATGTCTCACACTGACTTATGTGTTAATAAGCTTAATTAGAACCTTTAATAAACTAAAGGATTAATTTACTGCATTAATAATGTGTTAAATGCAAATAAAATATTTATTAGCATTATAGGTGTCTTGCAAATACCCGATAGTGTTAATGAGAATATTGACTACTAAAGTCAGACCATTGACTACAAAGATCATATTAGTAAACTGCTAGTAAGCGTTATAAATGTGTTAATAAACTTTGTTAACCATTTATTGATTGTTTTGCAGCACCTTATTTAAAGTGTGATCAAAACCATATTAGTAAACTGGTAGTAAGCTTAATAAATTTATTAATAAACTCTGTTAGCCAGAAAGTTTTTTTTTTTTTTTTTTGAAGCAGCCTTCCAAGGACACCATGACGGTGTTTAATCCACGCGATTGTTTTGTGTGTCTGTGCTCGCGCGCCCGGGTGTGTGTGTGTGTGTGGGTGTTGATTATTTTCGTCTCTACAGTCTGTTTAGATACGAAAACATGATCGTAATTGTCAATCGCGGCGTTTTATTGTGAAAAATTTGTTATATTTTGAAAATAAACCGGATTTTCTCATGTATGTTGATGTAACTTCCTGTCAAAATTGACCCGGATCACTCACGGCTAGCGCACAAAATAGACCAGACGTCGAAACGATCCGCTGCACGGCGCGGGCCCTCCGCGGAGGACGCGCCGCTCCACGCCTGGAGTGAACCACGCCGTAGGTTAACATGGGCGCCGAATAAAAGTGGCCTCCGCGTCGAGTGTGAACCCGGCGTCAGAATAGCTGTGTTTGAGATCATGCAGGTGGACGCGGCGCTGCGCAGTTCGCCTGGATTGCGGTGCATGTTGGGTATTTTGGACTCTCAGGCCACTTGTCAATCATCATGCAAATATCGCGGGAAAGCGCCTACTCAGCGCCTACTCAGGCGGGTGCTGCTGCAAATCTGGCGTTGCACTGACTTCAAGCCGTCTGTATGACTACAAAACAACGGTGTTCTGGTAGTTCTTGTACTTCGACTTGATTTTGATCCGAAATAACTGGCGCTAAATAAAGGAAATCTGCGCATTTTGTAACTTACTGGAAAATAGTGAAACGCTGATGTAAAAATGAGGAATATTTTGGTGGTTTTATGTGTTATTGTTGCCTTTAAAAGTTTGTTTTTTGACAAGTTGTTTGTAAACATCTGTTTAGAGTCTCACAGAGTTCAGAAAGTTTTTCTCACTTGTTGAAAAAGTTATTTAAAGCTTGAAAGTGATTTTACAAAATCTTTAAACATTTGCAGATGTTTTAATTGGTACAGAATGTTTATAAATATGTCCGTTTCAAGTGTATATAAAAAAGTTTCATTTTACAATTTTTATGCTTTGTGCTTGTTTATGGTAAAACACTCCACACTTTAGATGCTGCAAAACATTCAATAAATGGTTAACAAAGACTATTAATACATTTATAAAGCTTACTACTAGTTTACTAATATGTTTTTGATCACACTTTAGATAAGGTGCTGCAAAACGTTCAATAAATGGTTAACAAAGTTTATTAATACATTTATAAAGCTTACTACCAGTTTACTAATATGATTTTGAACACACTTTAGATAAGGTGCTGCAAAACAATTAATAAATGGTTAACAAAGTTTATTAATACATTTATAAAGCTTACTACCAGTTTACTAATATGGTTTTGAACACACTTTAGATAAGGTGCTGCAAAACATTTAATAAATGGTTAACAAAGTTTATTAACACATTTATAAAGCTTACTACCAGTTTACTAATATGGTTTTGAACATGACCATCTGCACAAAGTTTAAATCAGAATGAGTTTAGCTTAAACAAAGTTTAAAAATCAACATTCAAACTCTTAATGAATAAACAATCAACTATGAAGAGATTTCTCATAGAAAAAGATCAACTACATGTAATTCTAATGTTTTTTAATTGTCAAATAAAGAGGATTAAATCAAAGCATGAATTGTATTCCATATTATTAACTCTTAACATGCAGTTTATCAATACATGATTAAATGTTCTCTAAACTCATATTCAGATGCAAATCACATATTTATGAACAACAAAGATTATAGTGGAAGTGTTGTCTGCTTCCTGTTGAAATCTGTGAATAAAGTTCAGTCATTTTCATGTCAAGTCATTCACATTCAACACCACAAATAAAAGAACAGATATTTAGAATCTTTATTTGTGAATAAAAGAATTGTAAATTCAAAGGTTCATTTCAGCTTGTTCTGAGCCGAGTTCCTGGGTCCTCCTTTGGTCCAAGGGGTGTAAAGTCATAAACCTTACATTCCAAAGAGGTCTGCCATCGATCGTTCAGTTAGTGGAACAGAAAGGATTCTTTTAAGACCTTTTAGTAAAAATCTTTGTGTCCGTAAATCCTTCATAGGAGTTGTCCAATGTTTTCCTTATCAAGAAGTAGGGCTTGGGGAGGTAACAGACCTTTGGGCTCAAGGCCTCATTTGGGCCTCTTAGCATCCAAGAGAGGCCAGATTCTCAAATGTCTCGATAAAATCTCCACAGAGGTAATTGAGTCTCATCCTTTGAGAAGTGAAAACACGTCAGAAGGCATCGTAGCATGCTACACCCCCCCCTTAGATACAATTTCTTTCCGTTGAAAGAGATTTGGATCTCCGTTGAAGAACCTTGAAGAGGTTGATGACTTCTGGATCAATTAACTGTTGTGGTTGATGCATAACAGCCATAATAATAAGAAAAACTGATAAAGAAACATATTCTAAATAATTAGTACTGAAGAATACTAAAAAGATATCTACTGTTTAGTCGAAGCATATAAAAATTCAAAAAGAAATTTCCTGTAAAGCTAGTTGTAAAAACTAACAAGACTAAAAAATTGTTCTAAAAAAAATTGAAAGAAATGTTTTTATTAGCATGAATGATCTCAACTAAATACACGAAAGAAATGAAAAAGTCATTAAAATTCTTGAACAGCATAATTCAAAATCTATTAAGCCACTAAGTGACATGTTCTGTGTGTTTAGTTCCCTTTTCTCTGTCTTGTTTTCTGCAGTTTCCTGTAGCTCCTCCTTGCCTGATCCACTTCCTGTGGTTCCTGCTGGAGGAGTTCACACCTGCATCCTATCAATTCATTTAGTTGTTTGCCTATTTAAGTTCTCTTGGTTCATGTCTCTGTGTTGGAGCGTTTGTGAATTTGTAGGTTTTCTTTGTCAGGTTATTCTGTAGTTTTTCCCATTAAAAGTATCTGATTTATCCTTTTGCGTCCAAGCCTTCTCTGCATTTGGGTTCATGAACTCTAGCCGTAACATTACGCTCCAACCATGTCAAACCCAGCAGAGCCAGTTCAGGTTTGTGACGCTCCGTTACCGCCAGCAGATGGAGCACAGACTTTTGATGGTGGGATCTCCTCGCTTGCCCAGGACTTACGTGGCTGCATGTCTGGACTCTTGGAGCTTCACAGCCGCCTGACGCTTCTGGAGCAGCCTTCACCTCCACCCTGCCAAATAAGACTTGGTCCTCCTGAACTGTTTGATGGGACAGCTGTGGATTCCCAACCATTTCTAGCATCATGCCGGCTCCAGTTCGAATTCAACCCCAGTGAGTTCCCTTCGGAGAAAAGCGAGGTAGCTTACGCTTTAAGTTTTTTGACTGGCAGAGCCAAGCGATGGGGGTTGGCTGAGTGGGATTGAGCGGCTCCTCATTGCAGCTCCTTCAGTGCCTTTTCTTCACAACTTTTGACTGTTTTTAACCCATCCACGCCACATCGAGCGGCTGCTTCCCAACTCCTACAGCTCTCCCAGGGGTCCAGTACCGTTTTGGATTATGCAGTGGAGTTTCGAAAGCTTGCTGCTAGCACTCGATGGCCAGACGGGGCTCTTGTGGACGTGTTCTGCCAAGGTCTCTCTAGCTCTTTAAAGGACGAGCTAGCAGCGAGGGAGGTACCTGAAGATCTGGAGGAGCTAATTGACTTAGCAGCTCGGATAGACCGACGGATGAGGGAGAGACTCCATGAACGGCCCGTTCCGGATCTTAATGTGCATTGCCAACAACGAAGATCAATGCACTCTGACTCTGCCCGCCTTCAGCGCCTGAACAAGGACCCATCTTCCGAGCCCTCTTCAGAGCCTATGCAGGTGGGTGTGGGGTGTCTATCCCCACCCTCTCGGCCACCGACGAGGATCTTGGTGGCTTGTAACCTGCGGCAGGGCGATGTCCCAGGAGGTGGTGGACAGACTGCAGATACCTATAGAACCTTTACCTGCTGCTGTATCCATCAATGCCATTAACGGAACTCTTATTCACAGAGTATCTGCTCGGACAGTTCCTGTTAAAGTGACTGTGTCTGGTAATCATACTGAACTGATGTCTTTTTTTGTGATTGTGACTATGAAGCCTTCTATAATTTTGGGCTATCCATGGCTGTGTCGACATAGTCCTCACATTGACTGGGTTTCTGGTAGGATTTTGTCTTGGAGTTCGTACTGTTTATTGAACTGTTTGAATGCTGCTGCTTTACGTTCTTCTGTCCAGAACACCCCTTTCCCAGAGCCTCCTGATCTCGCCAAAGTCCCTCTTGTGTATCATGACTTAGGTGATGTGTTTTGTAAGACTCGGGCTAAGTCCCTTCCTCCACACCGCCCCTATGATTGCTCCATTGACCTGTTCCCAGGAGCCCAACCACCCAAAGGTCACATGTACCCTTTAAGCCCTCCGGAGCGAGAAGCAATGGATCAATACCTTCAGGAGAGTCTCCAGGCAGGGATCATTCGCCCATCCTCCTCACCAGCAGGAGCAGGCTTTTTCTTTGTTGGAAAGCGTGATGGTCCTGTATAGACTATAGGGGACTTAACAGCATCACAGTACGCAACACCTACCCTCTTCCCCTGCTAAGCACTGCTTTTGATTTGTTGAAGGGGGCCAACATCTTCACCAAGTTGGATCTCCGCAGTGCCTACCACTTGGTGCGAATACGAGAGGGGGATGAGTGGAAAACCGCTTTCAACACTCCCAGTGGACATTTCGAGTACTTAGTGATGCCCTTTGGGTTAACTAACGCTCCAGCTGTGTTTCAGTACCTCATAAATGACGTTCTTGGGGACATGATCAATAAGTTTGTGTTTGTTTACCTCGACGACATCCTGATCTTCTCCCCAGACTCAGAAACCCATGTGCAGCATGTCCGAGCAGTTCTTCAGCGCCTTCTGGAAAACAAGCTGTACTGCAAGGCCGAGAAATGTGAGTTTCACACCAACAAGACAACATTTCTCGGTCATGTGATCTCTCCAGGGTCCATTCAGATGGACAATGCCAAGGTCAAAGCAGTCATAGAATGGCCTACTCCAACGGGACGGAAACAGCTCCAGCGTTTTCTTGGCTTCTCTAACTTCTACAGGCGGTTCATCAGGAACTTCAGTGTCGTTGCTGCTCCTCTCCATAAACTGACTTCTGGAAAGGTACGTTTCCTCTGGGACGATGAGGCTGACAAAGCATTTTCGGAGCTAAAAAGACGTTTCTCTGTGGCCCCTATACTAGTTCAGCCAGACACCTCCAAACAATTCATCGTGGAGGTAGATGCTTCTGACACTGGGGTGGGTGCTGTGTTGTCCCAGAGAGCGTCTGATAGTAAAGTACACCCCTGCGCGTATTTCTCCTGCAAGCTCACTCCTGCAGAGAGAAACTACGACATAGGGAACAGAGAGCTCCTTGCAGTTAAATTAGCACTTGAGGAATGGCGTCACTGGTTGGAGGGAGCTGAACACCCATTCCTCGTATGGACAGATCATAAAAACCTGGAATATATAAGAACTGCCAAGAGACTTAACTCCCGCCAGGCTCGATGGGCTTTGTTTTTTGACAGATTCAGGTTTTCCCTGTCCTATCGACCTGGAAGCAAGAACGTCAAGCCGAATGCTCTGTCTCGGCAATACCAGGATGAAAACCACTCTGGGGTTTCCGAGCAGGAGTGCACCATCCTCCCTCAAAACATGGTGTTGGCCACAACAAGGTGGGCTCTTGAGCGGAGGGTTAAAGCCTCTACATCCCCTGACACAGAGGTACCAGCTGGTTGTCCGACTCATTGTTTGTTTGTCCCCTCGAGTCTCCGTTCTCAGGTTCTGAAATGGGGACACAGCTCTCGTTTGGCCTGCCACCCTGGTGTCACCCGGACTTCCTTTTTAGTTGGACAACGATTCTGGTGGCCCACTATGTCGTCTGATATCAGGGCATTTGTTTCTTCGTGTCCTACGTGTGCTAGTGTCAAGGTGTCCCGACGACCTCCTGCCGGTCTCCTACACCCTCTACCAGTGCCCTCCAGACCATGGCCCCATATTGCCATGGATTTTATCACAGGACTCCCTAGATCCAGAGGCTTTTCTGTGATTCTGACCATTGTTGACAGGTTCTCCAAATTAGCCCATGCAGTCCCCCTCCAGAAATTACCCACTGCTAAGGAGCTAGCAGAAGTGTTGTCTAGGACTGTGTTTCGACTGCATGGTCTCCCTGTCAACATTGTTTCAGATCGTGGACCCCAATTCGTGGCAGACTACTGGAGGGAGTTCTGCAAGCTCCTGGGGATCAAACTTAGCTTGAGTTCTGGTTTCCACCCACAAACCAACGGTCAAGTGGAGCGATTTAACCAGGATTTGGAGACCACCCTGCGTGCCATGTGTGGCAAGAATCCCAGCACGTGGGCCAAGCAGCTTCCATGGGCAGAGTATGCCCACAACTCCTTAATAAATTCTTCTGGCTTCTCCCCTTTCCAGGCAGCCTATGGATACCAGCCCCCACTCTTTCCTCATCAGGAACAACTAGCATCCACTTCTGGCCCAGCTGCTTTTGTTCGTCATTGCCAACATACCTGGAGGACATTTAGAGCCAGTCTGCTGAAGAACCAGGAGCGGCTCTCTGCGGTCGCGAACCGCCGCCAATCCGCAGAACCTGAGTATAAGGTGGGCGATGAAGTTTGGCTTTCCTCCTCTGACATTCCTCTGAAAGGAGGGTCTAGGAAACTGCATCCACGGTTCCTTGGACCTTTCTCCATAACTGCAATCATCAACCCGGTTGCTGTGAGGTTGGCTCTTCCCTCGGCCTTGAGGGTCCATCCAGTGTTTCACGTCAGCAAGTTGAAGCTGGCGCGGAAGAGTCCTCTTCAATCCCCTGACGTGGAACCACCTCCGCCGCGTTTTATGGAAGGGGGCCCTGTGTACACCATCAACAAGCTTCTTGCCTCCCGGAGACAGGGACGAGGAGTACAATATCTAGTGGACTGGGAGGGTTACGGCCCTGAGCATCGTCAGTGGGTGCCCGAGCGGCATATTCTAGATAAGGACGTCATTGCCCAGTTTCATCGTGTCAATCCCAGCCAACCCTGTCGCCCGTCTGGTAGCCGGACATCGAGGGGGGGGTTATGACATGTTCTGTGTTTAGTTCCCTTTTCTCTGTCTTGTTTTCTGCAGTTTCCTGTGGCTCCTCCTTGCTGCCTGATCCACTTCCTGTGGTTCCTGCTGGAGGAGTTCACACCTGCATCCTATCAATTCATTTAGTTGTTTGCCTATTTAAGTTCTCTTGGTTCATGTCTCTGTGTTGGAGCGTTTGTGAATTTGTAGGTTTTCTTTGTCAGGTTATTCTGTAGTTTTTCCCATTAAAAGTATCTGATTTATCCTTTTGCGTCCAAGCCTTCTCTGCATTTGGGTTCATGAACTCTAGCCGTAACACTAAGTAGTAAAGAACAGTGTTCAAGAATGATGTAAAATGTTGAGATGTATATATAAAAAAAATTGTCCGTGAGTTCAGAAATGTATGCAATGTATATCTAAAAGTTCATATAACCTGGTTTAGTTATTGAAAATGAAAATATATACATATAATTGGCTAGTAAAAGTTTGCTGTTAATTAACTTTGATAACTGACAATGACATTTAAGGTTAGCTTCTAACATAAATGTTACAAATTGTATGTGTGCATGTCCAACTGAAATTCGAAACTATAAATATGATATTCAGCAATGCTTCATTTTTGCTTATCAAATTTTACACAAATGCCTGTAGAAAGACTTCCTCTGTGTTTAAATGTTTTGATTTCTGCTGCTTATGCAGAAACTCTCAACGAGATAAGATAGTCAAAAACGAATGTATAACAACATCAATCTAAAGAAGTGAGAAAAGAAAATATTTTGTGAGTTATCACAAAATAAAACGCCTCCTGTTCCTGACCAACCAATTCAGTACCTTGTCATTTTCAGTTTAGAAACTCTAAAAGAACCTCAAGAATGACATCTCAGTCAAGCTCATGAGTTTATCTGAGGGATTGTTTCAAACAATTTCCTTCAGTTGCTGCTCAAAGTTAACTGATAATTACACATCTATGTGGAAACATTGCAGGACCTCTCGTTAAAGGTATATCTGCAAAAAAAAAAAAAAAAAAAATCAGGAGTGATGAGAACTATTCCTCATGGTGATGAAGAAAAGTACATTTAATGTTGTTATTTTGTCACAATGAAAGTCAAGATTCATGCATTCGTCTGTTAGCTAAAGTTCTGAAACTTTAGTCAGAAAGGTTAGAGACAAAGGGAAAAAGTAAAATATGTGAAGATTCACTAATGGTGGTTAACACACATCAAATAACATGCAATAATACATTTATACAAACTCTACTTAAACCCAAAGATTAAATCAGTTAGCAGGTTTACTCTCTCATGCTAAGCTAGCAACTAGCAAGTTGTGGTTTGCAGAGGTTGTTTAACCTATAAAGTCAAGTTTCCCATATTTTGCTTAATTTGATCACGATGATTCAAATTGCAAACGTTTTCAGAGAAACTCATTTGCTTAGCCTGAAAGCTGACATGTGATTGCATAAAGTGTAAGTAATGTTAGTAAGAGAAGGAAAAGTTGATATTTCCCTGATTCAAAGCCGATGTAGCTAGTAAACATAATAACTTCTCCCCCCTCTCTGGGTTTTCTGAGGAGTCTTTTGTTACATGCAACTTGCTAAAGTTTTCTCTGTGCTTTTCAGCACAAATGAATCCTCTTACTTCCATTAAGCATGGTAAAGAAAGGTCAGATCAATGTCATTTTGGGTGCATTTCTTTTCAGCAAAAGTAGGTCAGGTCTCTGTCTCGCCCCCCTCTGGTTTCAAGGTGGAGCAAACATAGGTGAAGAGCACGGCTCGAAAGCATGACTCAAAAGGGACCTGAGAAAAACTTTTGACATTGAAGTCCAAAGCATTAGAGCAAAAAGACGACACGCAGGCAAAATTATCGTTAGACAAGATTACAGGAGCACAGTGGTCAGCAGTCGAAGAAGAGGAGATGGAAGCAGGAGCCTCAAGGGCGGGCGGGTGGAAAAAATTCTGACCATTAACCCAAGAAGAATCAGGCGGAGCCGCTGATCTCTGTGGAGAACCCAAGTCCTTGTGATCTGTTTTTGGATCAGTCAGAAACAAAGAGGATCTTCTGACGGTGTCATGATCTAGATTTCTCTGGTTAGAAGAGTCAGAATATTTTAGTATGATCATTGAATTTGCAGTCTGAAAGAGTGGATCCTCGGATCTATCTTCATTTCCCTCCTCAAGTTCAGAACCGTCAGGTTTCAGGGAACTTTATTCTTCTTT
Organism: Oryzias melastigma; assembly: GCF_002922805.2. NCBI lineage: Eukaryota > Metazoa > Chordata > Actinopteri > Beloniformes > Adrianichthyidae > Oryzias > Oryzias melastigma. Next base: position 32,645 of record NC_050533.1, on the reverse strand, counting down.
GAATATAGATAAAGAGAATGTACACACAATAGAGTCACAGTGGACAGGTGTTTCTTTTTCTGGCAAAGAGTTCCAAGTTATGGAAGTTTTTTTTAGGTCATAATTCAAAGTTTTATGCATTTTTCAATTGACAATTCAATTTGCAAATTCATCATGTAATTTGAGAATGCATTTTGCAATTTGTAATTCAATATTCAATCAGGCTTGCAAAATGATAATTCATTTTGTAATTTACAATTCAATATGAAAATTTACAATTCAATATCACAATTTTACAAAATAAAATATTGCATAAAAACAAAATCAATTGCATTGTAAATTGTCATGGGTTTTTGACGTCATTATTCAAATGACAATGCATTTTGTAATTTACAATTCAATATGCAGTTTGACATTTCATTTTGAAATGCATTTTTTAATTGACAATTCAATATTCAGATTAGGCTTTGGAAATGACAATTCATTTTGCAATTTACAATTCAATATTATATTTTTTAAATAAAATATTGAATAGAAACAAAATCAATTGCATTCTATATTGTCATGGGTTTTTGATGTCATAATTCAAATGACTATGCATTTTACAATTTACAATTCAATTTGCAATTCGGTCTTTCATTTTGAAATGCATTTTGTAATTTACAATTCAATATTTAAAATTGACATTTCAATACATGGTTTGGTTCAAAATAATTTTAAAGTAACTTTAAATCTATTGCATAGTAAAATCCCAGGCTCTGTGTGTTTCAAAAGTCAATTCATCATGCAAAACAGCGCCCCCCGCTGTAATGCATTCTCAGTTTCATCCACGCGCTCTAAGTGTGCCATTATTCAAACTGCTTTGCATTCTGTCAGACGGGCGGGGCCTTCCACCCCTATATATGCTAAATCCCGCCTCCACTTCCTTTCGACCAATCAAAAAATAGTAAAGACTCAACTAATCAATGGAGTTGTTTGTTGTCGGAGGTTACAGAAGAGAATGCTATCTGCTAAAGAATTAGCTTCTATCTGGATGACTTACACTACAACCGCTGTGTGACAGCTCAAAGAGATTTTGGAGCACAACTTTAGGGCTGCTGTGAACTTTAAGACAGCGTTCCCCAACCGAACTAAGTAGCTAGCTGCTCTCAGTCAAGAGACCCACACGGATGTAATGAGCGATGTCCGGGAGTTTTTCAAAATAAAACTTCCTTCAGTATTAAAAAAAAATAAATAAATTAACAGAACTGAAGCCAAGTGACTCGCAAATCATGTTCTGAGGACCACTGCCTTTTCATTCACATCAGCCCTAAAGATGTGCTATAAAGTGTATTTAAGAGCTGCAACACAGCGTATCCATATAGAAGCTACACTTTTATTTTGAAAAACTCCCGGACGTTGTTTCTACATCCGTGTTGGTCTCTTGACTGAGAGCAGCTAGCTACTTAGTTCGGAGCTCCAACCTAACAAAAATAAAACAATAAAACGTATTCAGAACCTCGCTTTCGGGCAGGAAAGAACCAGCAAGGAAATGAAGCGAGACCTTCAACTTCACAGAAAAAAATCTGCTGTTTACAGACAAAACCGAGTCTTCCTCGACAAAAACGGATTTCTGGAGACATCAGCTCTCACGCAGCAGGAGCCGCTCTGTGTAATGAAATGTGGCGACAGTCTTCAATCCAATGTTTCATAAACACAGATAATAAAGATGAAGACACGGTGGATTCACGTTTATTATTATATTCAGAAAATACCCGTTTTACGATGGCTGTGTCGTTTTATTTTGCTTTATTTAACCTTTACACAGTTCAGACTCGGCTAAAGTTAGCGTTTGATTAGCATCTACTTTGAAGTGAAAGGGGAATTTAACCACAAAGGCTAAGTTTAAACCTTTAGACTTGTTAAAATCATTGAACTAGCGCACCCGACCGCACGTTTTTTTCTGTCTGTGACCCGGTACCAAGTGCGCCACGGACCAATACGGTACCGGTCAGCGGCCCAAGAGGTTAAGGGACCGCTGTCTTAAAGTTCACAGCAGCCCTAAAGTTGTGCTCCAAAATCTCTCTGAGCTGTCACACAGCGGTTGTAGTGTAAGTCATCCAGATAGAAGCTAACTCTTTAGCAGATAGCATTCTCTTCTGTTACCTCCGACAACAAAAAACTCCATTGCTGAGCTGATTCTTTACTATTTTTTGATTGGTCGAAAGGAAGTGGAGGCGGGATTTAGCATATATAGGGGTGGAAGGCCCCGCCCGTCTGACAGAATGCAAAGCAGTTTGAATTTTGACAGACTTTGAGCGCGTGGATGAAACTGAGAATGCATTACAGCGGGGGGGGCGCTGTTTTGCATGATGAATTGACTTTAGAATTACACAGAGCGTGGGATTTTACTATGCAATAGATTTAAAGATACTTTAAAATTATTTTGAACCAAACTATTTATTAAAATGTCAATTTTAAATATTGAATTGTAAATTACAGAATACATTTCAAAATGAAAGGTCAAATTGCATATTGAATTGTAAATTGTAAAATGCATAGCCATTTGAATTATGACATCAAAAACCCATGACAATATAGAATGCAATTGATTTTGTTTCTATTCAATATTTTATTTAAAAAATTATAATATTGAATTGTAAATTGCAAAATGAATTGTCATTTCCAAAGCCTAATCTGAATATTGAATTGTCAATTAAAAAATGCATTTCAAAATGAAATGTCAAACTGCATATTGAATTGTAAATTACAAAATGCATTGTCATTTGAATAATGACGTCAAAAACCCATGACAATTTACAATGCAATTGATTTTGTTTTTATGCAATATTTTATTTTGTAAAATGGTGATATTGAATTGTAAATTACAAAATGAATTATCATTTTGCAAGCCTGATTGAATATTAAATTGCAAATTGCATTCTCAAATTACATGATGAATTTGCAAATTGAATTGTCAATTGAAAAATGCATAAAACTTTGAATTATGACCTAAAAAAACTTCCATACTAAGTGTCAGTGACTTCAGCCTTCTGAGACTCTCCAAGCGATGAACATGTAGCTCTGTTGTCACGCAGACTTTCTGTTCTGCAGCATCAAGTGAGTAGCTATGCACATTTACAGAGTCTGGAAAAGAAAAAGGCCTTGGTTGTTTGACCTGAGCCCACATTCTCAAACTTTTGAAGTCAATCAAAGGTTCAAAGCGATTCAGCAGGTCTTTGCCGATGAGAAAAGGTACCACATTCAGGGGTGACACATAGACTGGGTGAATGAGTGTCACAGCACCAAAAGAGAGTTCTATCAACGCCACCTCTGACACAGTAACAGTGCTTTGAGCATATGGGTGTATGTTCATGTTGCACTGTTGTGTCTTCAGGTGTTTGTTAGCTTTGTCTGTAGCAGAGCATAAATCATCAAACAGAGCTGTGGACATGAGAGTGATGTCTGCACCAGTGTCCAGCAGCGTGTCTTCAACCAAAACATCTTACAGTGTTATGGGAACATAGAACTTTTGTGCAGACCCTTTTTCTGTGAGGTCACAAAGGAACTGTGCTGATGGTTCAGTCAGTCTTAACGTGTCATCCTGGTTTGATGGTTGCTTTTCCAACTGAACAACCAAGTAATCATTAGTTTGAAAAGATTTCCCAGTCATTTCATCTGGTGGGAACTTTGAAGTGACTTTCGGTTAAATGGGTCCATCTAACAATGGAAACGTTCAAAATAGCGGACCAGACCACACCGTCTGTCATGGCAACATTCATGACAGGGCATCATGAACATTTGTCAATTCCACTTGAAAGGCATTAAAGTTGCAGAATTCTGTCTCTATTCTTAACCAATTAAAAAGAAATCTAGACTCATATGGCTATGCCACTAGAAATGCAACAAATGGTCCTTGTCAGATTTCAAGGGCTAATTCAAATTTTCGTAGAAAAACATTTATTTTTAGAGCAATAACAGCTTGGAACGTTTTACCATTAATTTTTATAGAAAAATGTTGAAGTTATGCTTTTAAGAAACAACTGAGGTCACATTTTGAAGCTGCATATTTCAAATGAGGTATATATATATGAGTACAAGTTGAATGAGATTTTGATTTGATTTAAATTTTGATTTACGGCATTTAGATTCTGGATGTAGAAACTCTTTTTAAATGCTATTTAAAATGTGAGTTTAATGTGTTTCCATAATGCATATTTGGGATAGCATGAAATGGTTTTGATGTTTTTATTTTTTATGAATTGTGTTGTTGTATGATGAGTTTCTTATGAAGGACCCCAGCTGTCTGCCAAGCACAGCTAATAGGGGTCCTATAAACCAACCTGGTTCAAGCTGCCCGCAGGTCTCTTCTAAAAATTCACTAAAAACTCACTTATGAGCTGCATCTAAAATTCTATTATATTCTGTTGCTATTTTTTTTAAATTATAGATGCATTTACCGAGATTTAAAATTAAAATGTCTTAAAAATATGTTAATACATGAACCTTAGATAAGTTGAGGTGACCTCTGACCTACTCCAGTTCAAAGATAATTTTTGTTAAAAATGCTGCAGATTTGGTCATTAGTTCAAAATGTGACAAGATTTGTTCAAAAATGGGTACGTTGATTTTTCTTCAACATGACATAATAAATAAATATGGAACAACATAGTGAAAATGGGACATTTTTCTCATTAAATGTAGTGATGTAAGTGATCATCTGAAAATGTAACAATTACTGAGATTAATAAAGTGCTGAATATTGACATCTGTTTCCTAGCTTGTTGTCATTGTTGATAATTATGGTGAGAAATCAGTTTATTTACATAGAGGAGAATCATTATCATAACACCTACGCCAGAATGCTGTTCCTGGACTTCAGTTCAGCGTTCAACACAGTCATCCCTTCACAACTCAGGGCAAAAGTCAGAGATCTTGGAATTCGCTCCCTCATGTGCAACTGGTTAATGGAACTCCTGACCAGCCATCCCCACCATGTCCGACTGGATAAACGTCTGAGGTTCAAACCTGCTAGAACACTTATCTACACACACCCATTCACATCTAAGGGAAGGCAGTGGAGTGTGTGGACAGCTTTAAGTTCCTGGGAGTCCACATCTCTGAGGACCTCACCTGGACAACAGCATGCTCCAAGCTGGTAAAGAAAGCTCACCAACGTCTCTTCTTCCTGAGGACACTGAGGAGGAACCATCTGTCCACCAGTACCATGGAGAACTTTTACCGCTGCACCATCTTTACCAACTGTATTACAGTTTGGTACGGGAGCTGCTCTGCTGCAGCCCAGAAGGCCCTGCAGAGGGTGACGAAAATTGCCCAGCACGTCAGCAGAGCACCACTTCTTGCCATAAAAGACATGTACAAGAAGTAATGTCTGAAAAGGGCAGGAAAAATCACCAAGGACTCCAGCCACCCAGCACACAGACTCTTCACTCCTCTGCCTTCTGCAGACTAAAACCACCAGGTTCCGGAACAGTTTCTTCTCAACTGCTACCTCACTTCTGAACTCTGCCGCCTGACAACTTAGCCACTAACACCATCTGGGCAAAATAAACACAATCAACACCATTGGTGGCTGTAGTTTAACATGCACACACATACAACAATAACACATGGGCTGAATCCCCACTAATACTACCTGCACTTTATCTGTTGGAAGTTTTAATTGTACATTTTTTAAACTGTAAATACTTGTTGGTACCTCTCACTGCTATTTATTCTACAATGCACATTGTATATATTTCTATTTAAACCTGCTGAAGCACTCTGGATGGATCCAAACTGCATTTCGCTGTTGTGTACTTGAGACGTGCAATGAGAATAAAGTTGAATTCTATTCTGTTCTATCATTATTAATAATGTATAACTAACGGCAAACTGATCAAATTTGTTATTTCAAACTGGTAAACCTTCATATGACCCATGAAGTAGGTCTCAGTTTCAAAAAGGTTGGTGACCCCTGCTGTAAACAAAAAACAATACCAACATTTTTTTTTTTTTCATCCTGCGGTGGCAGCTCTCTGTGTCAAACTTACACTCAGATTTTAAGTAATAGCTAACAGCACTGAGATTGAACTGAATAAACAGCATTTTCTGAAATATTTTTCTCCTCACACAGATTTGTTCTCACTTACAGGAATGAAATGTATTGTTCTCCTTTTCCCAGAATGCTTGTGAATCCATCTCATAATCTTTATTGCTGTCCTGATTGAGTTATAGCTGGCTGGTTTTCAGAGCCTGACTCATCAAATGTGCTCATTAGACCTTGTGGTTTGTAGATTCCAGCACATTACAGGGAAATCTCATGTAATGAGGTTTGGGGGTTTGGGGGGTAATTTGTACATGCGTTCCTTTGAGATTCATAAAGCTGGTTTCGATGTTTTTATTTTTCTTTATTTCACTTAGTCTGTTATGTGATTGAGAAACATTTCTTTCTGCAAACATGCTTGGCGTTTCTCACTGGAAACTTGTGGCTTTTCGCTTCAGGGGTCGCCACAGCGAATCAGTTTCCTCCATCTAAGCCTGTCTTCAGCATCCTCCACTCTAACACCAGCCACCTTCATGTCTTCATTCACTGCATCCATAAACCTCCTCTTTGGTCTTCCTCTAGACCTCTTTCCTGGCAGCTCTAGACTCAGCATCCTTCTACCAATATATTCACTGTCTCTCCTCTGAACATGTCCAAACCATCTCAGTCTGGCCTCTCTGACTTTATCTCCAAAACCTCTAACATGTGCTGTCCCTCTGATGTATTCATTCCTGATCCTATCCATCCTGGTCACTCCCAAAGAGAACCTCAGCATCTTCATCTCTGCTACCTCCAGCTCTGCTTCCTGTCTTTTCTTCAGTCCCATTGTTTCTAGTCCAAACAACATGGCTGGTCTCACCTGATGTAAACCTATCTCCACCTTGAACTCCTCTGTCACCCCTACAGCACACCTCACCACTGTCTTACAGCCCTCATACATGTCCTGCACTGCTCGGACATACTTCTCTGTCACTCCAGACTTCCTCATACAATACCATAGTTCCTCTCTGGGCACTCTGTCATAAGCTTTCTCCAGATCTACAAAGACACAGTGAAGCTCTCTCTGATAGTGATGGGTCGGTCGCGAACGAAACAGCTTTTTGAACCGGCTCTTTGAAGTGAACGACGCGAGCCGGCTCCTCGCTGGGAGCCGGAAGTCGGGAGCCGGAGGTCGGGAGCCGGAGGTCGGGAGCCGTGTCTTTTCTCTCTCACCTCCTCTCTCTCACTCCCCTTTTTTTCTCCGCATGTCACACGTGATTGGTCAATATGTGTTTGTGACGTGTGTGTTCGCGCTGAGCAGAGGAGGAGGAGCGGTAGTTACACTCGCAGCAACAACAGTAGCAAAGCACACACGGAGGGAAAGCCTTTCTCTCACTCCCTTTTTTTCTCCTCATGTCGCACGCGATTGGTCAATATGTGTTTGTGCCGTGTGTTCGCGCTGCGCAGAGGATGAGGTTACACTCGCGGCGCACGGAAGTAAAGAGAAAAAGAGAGTCAGTGGCCACAAGAAAAACAGCAAAACATTAAGGTAAAACAATGAGTGACACAAGAAAACGCAGCAAAATATGGGAGTATTTCACTGTTACAGATGAAACAAAAGCACTTTTTAATCTATATTTTTATGTTGTGGTTTGCAGTGTTTTATATTGTTTTCAAGTTGAATTTGTTTACAAAGAGATGGTTAAAAATTTGATAGAACAGCTCTGTTGAATAGTAAATAGTTGATTTTTGTATTTTAATATAATTTCTATTCATGTTTCTGTTTATATGAGTGAAATAAAATCATATTTACAAAAAAAAACAAGTTTTTTTATTAGTAATTCATTTTGTGCATAATTTTATATAATTGTTGATAATAAATTACTTAAAGCAACAAAACAACCTAAAGAGCCGTTTGGGAGCCGAAAGAGCGGGCTCTTTTTGGGGAGCCGGAATTCCCATCACTACTCTCTGACCTTCTCTGTACTTCTCTATCAACATCCTCAAAGCAAATGTTGCATCTGTAGTGCTCTTTCTTGGCATGAAACCATACTGCTGCTCACAAATGTTCACTTCTGCTCTTAGTCTGGCTTCCACTACTCTTTCCCACACCTTCATTGTATGGCTCATCAGCTTTATTCCTCTGTAGTTACCACAACTCTGCACATCTCCCTTATTCTTAAAAATGGGCACCATCACACTTCTCCTCCATTCCTCAGGCATCTTCTCACCACCTAAGATCCTGTTGAACAACCCGGTCAAAAACTCCACTGCCATCTCTCCTAGACACTTCCATACCTCCACAGGTATATCATCAGGACCAAGAGCCTTTCCACTCTTCATCCTCTTCAAAGCCCCTCTCACTTCACCTTTACTAATCTTTCTTACTTCCTGCTCCACAACAGTCACCTCTTCTACTCTTTGTTCTCTCTCATTCTCTTCATTCATCAACTCTTCTAAGTATTCTTTCCATCTTTCCAATACACCACTGACACCTGTCACCACATTACCATTCCTATCCTTGATCACCCTAACCAAGTACACTCCTACCTGTCACATTAGCTGTAGTTATCCAGTCCTCTGGGAGTACCTCCTGACCACCCAGAGCCTGTTTCAACTGTTTCTTAAAAGTCATGCAACAATCTTCTTTTATCAACTTCCACCAGTTTGTCCTCTTCTCTGCCTTTGCCCTCTCTTTCTTCATCTTCTTGATGACCAGAGTCATTCTACACACCACCATCCTGTGCTGTCTGAAAACACTCTCACCAACCACTACTTTACTGTCACTGATCTCCTTCAGATTACACCATCTACACAAGATGTAGTCTATCTGTGTGCTTCTACCTCCACTCTTATAGGTCACTCTATGTTCTTGTCTCTTCTCAAAGAATCTATTCACTATCGCCATTTCCATCTTTTTTGCAAAATCCACAACCATCTCTCCTTCTACATTCCTCTCCTGGATACCAAACCTGCCCATCACCTCCTCATCACCTCGGTTTCCTGCACCAACATGACCATTGAAATCTGCACCAATGACAACTCTCTCATTTCCAGGGATGCTCATCATCACTTCATCAAGGTCCAACCAGAACTTCTCCTTCTCTTCCAGCTCACATCCTACCTGTGGGGCATACCCACTAACAACATTGAACATGACACCCTCCATTTCTATCTTCAGACTCATCACTCTATCTGACACTCTTTTTACCTCCACAACACTCCTAACAAACTCCTCCTTTAGGATAACTCCTACTCCATTTCTCTTCCCATCTCCACCATGATAGAACAACTTGAACCCTGCTCCTAAACTTCTAGCCTTGCTACCTTTCCACCTGGTCTCCTGGACACACAGTATGTCTACCTTTCTCCTCTGCATCATGTCCACTAACTCTCTACCCTTTCCTGTCATAGTTCCAACATTCAAAGTCCCAACTCTCAGTCCAACACTAGTGACTTTCCTCTTCTCCCTCTCCCTACAAACCCGCCTTCCTCCTCTCCTTCTTCCACCAACAGTAGTCCAATTTCCACCGGCACCCTGTCGGTGAACAGCACCGATGGCGGTCGTTGTTAACCCGGGCCTCGACCGATCCGGTATGGATTTCGTAGGTCTGATTCGCATATTTGATTTGGCAAAGATTTTATGTCGGATGCCCTTCCTGACACAACTATTTGTACTTATGCAGTCTTGGGACCGGCACAATGAGACCCTGGCTCGTAATGTAGCCACGAGGGGGCTAATAAATGGGGGCCAGTAAATTATTACATTTTACCTCTGAGAGAAAACCAGTCAAAAATGAAAATATTTTTGAGTATGAACCGCATCATTCAGGCAGTGGTCATCGCAGTCACCAAACAAAATCAGATTATGACTTTTTAAATTACTTTTCTAAAAGAGCAGCGAGAAAACAAAGCCACAGTGTCACGTTTTCACCCAACTAGAGTTTAAAGGGGCCTGTTTTCTATGGCATAGATTCTTTATCATACATGTCATAATAATTATTTCTCATGGTTTATTAAGAAAACCTTTTCTAAATAAACTGATCCTTTGGCTGCTCTCCTATATGGGCATATGTCTTTGTTATGTGTGACTTCCTGAAAACTATAAAGCACATAGGATGTGTTACACATCACATGACAAGTTATTTGAAACTGTCAGGGTTCAACCAGTCATGACCTCCTCTGGCCACCAGAGGGAACACTCTCCAGAAGGGGTGTAGGAGAAAAATCGATTTGGTGATATATTGCGATATTACCTTTGGCGATAACTGTATTGATTTAAAATGTTGACATGACAATATTTATTTAATTATTTAAGAGCGTCCTTCACGTCTCGCTTTTGTTTTAACTTCCACCTCCGACCACTAGTTGGCCGCAGAGCGCTGAGCCTCTTTGAGCAGCTCTACACCACGACCAAAACAGCAACAAGATCTGTCAAATGTTCAGTCAGCCTCGCGGTTTATGTTGTTATGAGACATGTACTACTTAATTTTGACTCGGAATGGGTACCAAACCAAAAGTCTGTGCTATGTTGCTGCCAGTATCATGTAGAAAAGTGGATTGTTGAGCTTTGTAGCGGTTCAGATAAGAACGAGTGAAGCAGTGGAGCTGCAGCGGCTCATGTCCATCAAAATGCTGTTGGCAAAGCGAGCAGAAGTTCTGCTGAACATCACAGCTATAGATTCTAGTTCAGAGACCTGATGGATCAGAGTGATGTGAACAACACTCTGAAAAAGGAGCAATGTCGCAATAATTAGCAGTGAAATACACATTTGCTTCCACTTGGCAGCTGCTGTCTATTTAAGTCGGAGGCGGCCACACCAAGCCAGGAAGGGAGCAGAGCAGCAGGCTGGGTTTAGTTTGTGTGGTCTTGGTTTATGTTGTTTTTTTTGTCCCCAGCAATCTTAGATTGCTGGGTTTTTTGTATTAGTTTGGGGTTGGGCCTTGGTAGTTCTGATTTGCGGGCTTTGTTTAATTTGTGTTGATCAGGTAGTTTTGTTAGGCAGCCCTTAGCAGGGAGATGCTGACTCCGACGGTCATCATGGCTGGGTCAGCAGTCTCCCTGACTTCTTTTTCTTTTGGCCAAGGTTCCAACTCCGTTTTGGTTTGTTCTTTTTAACCAAACCACGAATTATATCTTGCTTTATTTCAGGACACAGGTTTACATCTATTTAAATGAACTGTGTTCCTTTATGTTTGGTGTCCATCTTTAATGTTATTGTCCCCACTGATGGCTATCCCCTAGACTCCGGGCCAGTTTGCCCATTGGGGACGTAACATCCACACAAAGTCTTGAATTGTTTAAAGTTAAAGGGTTTGCACTTAGTGATTTCAGCCAAAGTCCTTAAGCATTTTTTCTTTTCTAACTCCTAAAACCTTAAAGCACGGAAGAGAAATACCACAACAAATCTGACTGCAGATTTGAGTGTTGCAGAACTTTACCTGAAATTTACGACCACTTTATTAAGTAATCTGGTTTGGATGCTGCTGCAGCCTGTTTTATTCCCAAATACAGCTTAGACCTTCTAATATAACAAACCCAATACTAAAGGCAGAAACCATTTTTAAAAGGGTAATCTGGACCCTTTATCAAAGAGGTTTTCTCAATTTGGAGGCAAAGTTTAACAGTAAAGATTTACAGGTTTTAACTAAAACATTTGTTCTTTTTTAAGTGTTAATGTAACAACAGCCATGATTGGCTTAATTAAGAAGAGCTAAGCTCTTAAAAAAGTCAGTCTGATAAAAATGGTGTTTCAGGTGTTTTTAAAATGTTATTATTGGATTTTTCTGCTGATACAAGACATAAATAAATTTAAACTTCAGCCTGTTCTGCTAGCCTCCACAACGAGCCTGACCTCCAACTTCGGCCTGCTCTGCTAGCCTCCACCACCAGCCTGACCTCCAACTTCGGCCTGCTCTGCTAGCCTCCACCACCAGCCTGACCTCCAACTTCGGCCTGTTCTGCTAGCCTCCATCACAAGCCTGACCTCCAATTTCAGCCTGCTCTGCTAGCCTCCACCACCAGCCTGACCTCCAACTTCAGCCTGCTCTGCTAGCCTCCACCACAACTTGTTTTGACCTTCAACCTGCATTGGTAATCAAAATGATTGGAGGGTACTTGGCAATACTTCTCTTCTTTACATTTGTCTGTAACAATATTCATTGTATGGTCATCACACACTCTAGGAAACTTTTCAGCAATCATTTTTTTAAGTCCACTTCAACAACTCAAATCTTTGGAAATCAACAACCTACATTTTACTTCAACAGTAGTTATATGCAGATACAATTTCCTTCCCTTTTTCCAGAATAAGTCAATTTTATCTCTATTCATATTGAATATTTATTTTGTGATTAATGAAAATTTTTTAGTGTACAAAACTCCACTTACTCAAAATCAAAACAATACAAAGAGAAGGTTTCTGATACTCTGGCTCTTGTTAATATCGGGAAATGTGCAAATTAAAACTCTATGTGATCTATTTAACTTGACACAGCTCATTATCACCCCCACACGTAAAAATTCTAAGTGTTATAAAAAGTCTACACTAACTGACCTTATTTTAATGAATGCCCCTCATACATGTAGTGTCACTGGAGTATTTTGCAATGATCCGAGTGATCACTGTGTTGTAGCAGCCGCTAGATGTACTAAAATGATCAAACAAAAACTACGGGTCATTGTAAAAAGAGAATTTAAACATTTTAACGAAACATGATTTCTTCTTGATCTTTTAAATTACAATTGGTATAGATTTAGTTTAATTCCACACGTTGAATTACCATGGAAGTATTTTTAGGAAAATGTTGTTGATATTGTCAAGAAACATGCTCTATTTTGAAAATTTTGGAATAAAAGCAAAGTACAATCCATGGTTTTCTTCTGAACTTTTAACACTAAATTCCCTGGAACTTTCAGCTTCTGCTGCAATGCCCCCCTCCCCTTCTCAAAGTAGTGTTGTGGTGATCACCTTAACGACTGGACCTTCA
>NC_050533.1:11387-17568 GCF_002922805.2 Oryzias melastigma | reverse complement strand
CGTATTTTCAAACAGAAAAAAGATCCAGCTGTTCTCTTGTTAGGATGGTTATTTATTTTAAATACCGCTGAACGCGCTTCTCACGTGCCTCTGATCAGACTGTAAACCTGCATGTGAAGTAACGCTGCTGCGGCTCGCGCAAGGGGGGACACGCGCAGTTCGGGCACGGCGTCACCCAAATGCTCCTTTTTATCTCGACAAAAATGAATAAATGTAAGTAAATCCAAAAGGGCCGCTGACAGAATCAAATGTTGGAATGGTTCTCCCTCAAAGGCTTCAGCAATGACTTGTACAATTCTCTCGAGCCGCCGACGCTGAAGTTGGCTTCCGATTCACAGCGAGAGCATTCCACTGTATTTTTCGAACTCAGACCACCTAAAAACAGGTCCTGTTCGGAAAAATCGGAAGCCAACTTCACAGTCGTCTCGAGCCGGCGTTTACATCCGCGGTCCCATGGTAAAGGCGTGGAAAGAGGTGGACGGTTGCAACAAACTCACTCCTGATTGGCGACAGTACTTCCTGTAGATTCCATGACTCAGCTATGACTCAGACCAATCGCTGAAGACTGTTTGCAAATGGCGGTATCCATTTCAGGAATTGATGGTGAAAGCGGCGGCCTACTTTCGCGAGGAGAGGAAGTAATGCATTTCCAATGGGGGACCTCAGTGCTCGATCTGTCCATTGTTTTTACAGTCTATGGTCTACATGCATCAGGTAACTCCAACCCCCACACAACCTGCTAGTTCAAATACACATTAGGTACTACATGCTGCATTAACATATACATGGGCAAGTTAATGGCTCATCAGTGACCCACCATGACACAACAATGGGCTCTCAGACTAAAGGGGGGAACTCTTCCCTGCGCAAATTTTCGCAGGCTCAGGGATTCTAGTGTTAAATGTTCTTAGAGAACGTAAAAAAGCTTTGGCGAAAGCAAGATCATCAGATCACGAAGATGACTGGCTTATTTTCAGAATGTTAAGAAACAAATGTTTGTCATTAATTCAAAAAGCTTTGGCAGAATATTATTTGTCCTTAACAACTGATAGCCCAAATGATCCAAAACGTTTTTGGAAAGTCATAAAAACTTTATCTATGAATGATAAAGCAGAGTCTCAGCTTATGTCATTGACAAATCCATCCTTATCAGAGAAAGACACAAAATGTTGAATTGTTTTAACGAGTACTTTATATCAGCTGGCTCATTCATGGACCCACCCATAAATCCTGCCACACAGAATTTTCCCACATCTTCTGTGCAACCCTCTTTTTATTTTCAATCTTTCAGTGTTGAGGAGATACGCAAGGAGCTAAATAACCTTACACTAAAAAGTCACACGGACCAGATCTCTTAGATCCATATTTTCTGAAATGTGCTGCAGATCAGATTGCCGAACCACTCACACATATTTTTAATCTAACCTTGTCAACTTGCACTATTCCTAAATTCTGGAAATCAGCCTTTGTATGTCAACTTTTAAAAGGAGGTGACCCGACTGCATTGAACAACTACAGACCCATTTCCAAGCTGTCAAAACTGTCAAAAATATTAGAGTCTGATCAACAAGCAAATTAAAGGAATTTCTACAGGTAGATACTGTTTTATCTGACTTTCAATCAGGATATAGAAAGAAACATAGTACTATAACAGTGGCTTTAAAAGTTGTGAACGATGTTCGTTCTGCTTCTGATAAAAAACAGAAATGTGCCTCTATTTTTATAGACTTTACCAAAGCATTTGATTCTGTTGACCATCTGATTTTAAAGAACAGGTTAGAAAATATTGGACTCTCAAAGCAAGTGGTTGGCTGGATCTCCAATTATCTCACTGAAAGAACCCAGAGAGTTAAATGGAAGAACCAGCTTTCTGATGTTTTGTCACTTACTCGTGGTGTGCCACAAGGGTCTGTTCTGGGTCCTTTCCTTTTTACAATATATATTAATAACATAGAACAAAATGTAAGTGATGCAAGTTATCATTTTTATGCAGATGAGATGATTTTATATTCTTTCGCAGCTTCACTCACTGAAGCCATAACGAAATTACAGTTAGCATTTACAGCTGTTTGTCACAATTTCTCAGAGTTGAGTCTTTCTTTAAACACAAATAAAACTAAAGTCATGTTATTTTCCAACCAAACAGACAGACATCTCCCCTATATTTGCTCCAGATGGCTCAGTGAATTGAAGTTGTAAATACTTTTAAATATTTGGGAATTTTAATTGATGATTTATGGTCTTTTAAGTCGCATGTCGATTGTCTTGTGAAAAAGCTGCACCTATAACTGAGTTTCTACTTCAGAAACAAGCTTTCCTTTGCAAAGAAAAAGACTTGTTGCTGCAACATTTCTTCCTGTCTTAGATTATGGGGATGTTTTATACACACATGCCCCAGCTAAGGCTTTGCGCTCATTGGATTCGGTCTTTCAGGCCTCTTTACGTTTTATAACAAATTGTGGCGCTCGAACTCATCACTGTGAATTGTATTCTCGAGTTGGTTGGCCTGCTTTAGTTGTTTTTAGGATTACATACTGGCACAAATTTATATATAAGGGACTCATCGGACTTCTTCCATCATATTTGAGTGTGTCTCTGTAACGCAGATCAGATGTACCTCATGCTCTCCAATCACAGGGCGTGCACTTGCTGTCTGTCCTGTGTGTTCGGACAGAAAAAGGAAAGATGGCTTTTCAATACAGGGCACCTCCAGACTGGAACTTTCTCCAAAAAACTATCCAGCTTTCAAAGCTCACAACTTTGCCTCAGTTTGACGTTATACTGAAGGACCTGGAAACAAAATCACTAATTTGTAAATATTTTTAATTAATTACTGTGTTTTATTGTGTTTTAATTAATCATATTTAATCATTTTTAGCGTATTTTAGCTCTATGACATGTTCTGGTGTGTGCATTTTTGTCTCTTGTCCAGGACTCCCTTGAAAAAGAGATCAATGGATCTCAATCGGATTTTTTTTTCCTGGTTAAATGGTGAAATAAAATTAAAAATTAAAGCTTCAAAATAACATTTCTGAGTATTTCTCTATTCAAATTGTTGTGAATAAGGGGCAGACAAAAAAATAATGTTTGAAAAAGATCTTATTTTTGACATAGAAAATAGACTGGGACAGGAGGCATAGGTGTTCCATGCCAAGTGTTCACCAACAACTCAGATGCGAATTTCTAAGGAACTAGAAAACAACACAGATTTTTTTTATTATTATTATTGTTATTGGTTAAAAACATCATAATTTTAATTAAAACCACTAGAAACACTGAAAATAAAAGATGAACAGAGTGGGGCTGAAAGGTTGGACAGTCTTTTCTTTATGAATCCAAAATTGTATTTACTGTAATCAGAATTTCCCCTTTTGATAAGAGAAAAAATATATTTTTTTTCCAGCATCAAACTGAAAAAAAAAAACAGAATAAGTAATGCTTTTGGAAAAGAGATGCAGGAGTGATCTATTAGGCATTTTAAGTAATGAAGTACGTGGTAGGTTGAAAACACATTCAGAAGAAAAAAATTGGTGATGATAATTATATTTAATGGAGCCATCATGAATTTTTGAAATGTTTTTCATCCTGAGAGTCAGGCTGTGAAAAGCAGGTTGGGAAATTATTGCAGTGATTAACGTCGGCTATCAGAATACTTGAATGGAGAACGGAAGAGTGCGGAGGCTGTGGGGAGCAAGAGGCGCGCACTAAAGTAGTTCAGCCGCCGTCCTGCCTTCAAAAGACCACTCTCCTGCCCTAAAATCCCGCATGTCGTCACCGTGTGAGTCAAACCAATGCATCTGACAGAGCTCAGCATCCGCGGCGCTGTGCATTTGTGGCAGGTGAATGAAGTCGGGGGAGGCTTCCACGCTGAAGTGGGCAGAGGCCTTTAACAGTAGAGATGCACTGTTCTCTCTGGGGACAAAAAGAAGCAGCAGAGCTGCATTCAGAGCAGAAGCAGAACTAGGGCTGGGCGATATGGCAAAAAAATAAAATCACGATTTTTTTAATTTTATTTCACGATTTCAATTTTATCACGATATTTTTAAAATAAATTCAAATTTAATTATATTGATTTTAGTTGAAAGAAGTAAACATATTTTTGAACAAATATTTACATTTATTCGAATTAAATAGTTATCTATTAAGATTAACCTGTAAATATTGCAAGAATTGCGTCTTCTACTGCTACAGGTAATGCATTGCTGTCAAATGAACATCTTCTAAATATCAGTGAGTTTTAATTTTTCCTCTGTGCTAAAATCCATAAAACAGAGCTTGTAAATGATTGTCACCCAAGACCAGAAATGAGGGAGATTGATGAAGTTTAATAGCATGAGTGACTGATAAAGTTTAGTAAAGTCCTTTCTCTATTAAAACAGCTCAAAATGCTAAATAATAAAAATAATAATAAAAAAAAACACCATTTACCACATTTTAAAATGAAACTGAAACTTTTATTATTTTTGATTACATACATGGTAAATAAATCTCAATTGCTTCAGAATTTACCTTCAAATAGACGACTTTGTTGTACTTTGAGAAAAAGGCTCCAGCTAGCATCTTTAACTGATACAAAAACATTTTTAAACTTGGATGGTAACATCAAATACATCTGCCAAACTGTTAAGATTCAAAACACAGAGATAATAGCAGTAAATGTTTTAAAAAGTTTACATCCACAGCTCCTTCACTAACATCTGCTCTCTGCGGTGTTTATGTCACTGAGCAGAAAGCTAGCGTTAGCATTAGCGCTGTTTATTCTAGCTGGGCTTTTATTCGGTCCGAACGACCAAGAAAGAACCTCAACGGTGACGCCACGGATTAAGAAAATTATGTGCAAACTCACTTACACTTCTTACAAGGGGAGTGCGACCGACGATAAGATTTAGGCTCTTACAGTAGCTAGCAAAAGCTATGCAAAGAGCTAGCAGCACAATGCAGCACCGTGCATCTTGACTGAACATTTTACGTGTTTCCTACATGAATTACCATCAGTTTTTATGCAGGTTGAACGTTAATACGTGCGATTAACATCCGCTATGTTTAAAAACACGAAACATTAATAAAAACATACATTAAAGAATCAAACTAGCATGTCTGTCACGAATTGCTAGCACCCACTTTAGCCTAAACTTTAGCACACAGTTCAAAGTTCTCAGCCTGATTTCTCTCTATTAAAATGCGATTCCTGTCCTGTCATGATTCCTCTCCATCGGATTATTTTGTTGTCAAGGTTTTTGAAGTCGAATGCAAGACACTGCGTCTCCTTTTGTTACTGTTTCGGACCTCCGTCATTCATTACTCGAGAAGACTCAATTCCATAATGACAGCGCACGCGACTATGTCCCGTTGTATGTCACGTGACTTCCAAACAGGAAAAACACACCGGGGAGGAGGAGG
Source organism: Oryzias melastigma (assembly GCF_002922805.2). Taxonomy (NCBI): domain Eukaryota; kingdom Metazoa; phylum Chordata; class Actinopteri; order Beloniformes; family Adrianichthyidae; genus Oryzias; species Oryzias melastigma. The sequence goes on along the minus strand of NC_050533.1, from coordinate 12,168 downwards.
AGGAGGAGGAGGGGGAGGGGGAGGAGCAGCAGCTCGGATTTAAAGTCACAGCTGTCAACAAGCTTTTGCCTTCTCGCTCTTGCAGCTTTTCGTAGAATATCGCGATATAACGATATCTTAAAAATGACCTATCGTCAGCTTTGGAGATCGTACGACGGTTTTTTATCGTCATATCGCCCAGCCCTAAGCAGAACGCATAATGACCTGCTGAGCTTCAGCACAAAGACAGTTCAGGGTACTTTAGAAAAGCCTCAGTCTGTCTTCAGGTCCAAATGCTCCTCCTGAGTTAAACCGGAAAAAAACTGCAGCAAAAGCCTTTCTGAAAATAGACACAACAGCCTCAGATTGAATATAAAAGACTGAGCAGGACCGATAGAAAAAAATGTCACTAAGGAAGTAGTGTAACTTTAAATTTAATTTAAAGTATGAGAAACCTTTTAAAACATGTCATTGGTAATGCATGTCTGTTTAAATAAATCTAAAAACTATTAAATCTATGGAGGGAAAATACCCTCAATGTGTGTGTGTGATTCCTGATTTGGGCATGACTTTGGATTTGTGTGTACGTAATTGTTGATTCGTGCAGAAATTTTAATTTTTTTGGATTGTGTGTGTAACTTAGGATTTGTGCATAACTTTGGAATTGAGTGTGTGTAATTTTTGGATTTGTGCGTAACTTTGGATTTGTTCGTAACTTTGAACTTGTGCATCCCTGGACCTTCGCGGTGCCCTGGACCTTCGCGGTGGGGGCGGGCGGTTGTCTGGAGTATGGGGTGGGTTG
>NC_050533.1:7809-10880 GCF_002922805.2 Oryzias melastigma | reverse complement strand
GTTCGAAAAGCAAATTGTTTGTTTGTGGGGCTGTCTGTGATGCTCATGCCTCCTCCAGGGGACGTGTCAATATAACAATATACCAACCACACGAACATGTCAAAAAAATACAAATTTAATAGAGTGGTTCTTTAAACTGATGTTTGTCAAATCCTCTGCAGTGAAATGACTTTTCTGGAACAAAGCAAAAACAAAAAGCAAATCTTCTTTAGTTTAATCCAAAACCTTTGCTTTGTTCTCTAAGGTTACTGACATGATTTTGACTTTTGACATGCCTGTGTGCTTTACAGCCTTTCAAGTGATCTGACCTTGTTAGACTGTGGCCTAAGAAAAGGGCAACAGCATTGAATGTAAAAAAAGTTGGACTCTGTAAACCAGAACACGAAGAGTTGTTTTAAGAACTTCTGTCATGTGCAGAAAATGAATAGCAATAACAAAGACTTGGCTGACTCTGTTAACCGTAATCAAGGCATTTGTATCACACACATTTCTGAGACCCCTATCTCATTAGCATAATCCAAACATTCCTTAAAGGGGCCATACCATGATTTTCTTAAGACTTTCAGGGTAAACTGTTCCCATATCAATGATCATATTTTACCTTTTGAACACTAAAAAAACTAATTATTTATTAAATAGGAGTTATTTTTGTGGACTCTTTTCATACCCGGAAGTAAAACAGCGGAATCTTTGAGGCTCCGCCGTTTGCACAGTGGCACCACCGGGTGATGGCCAAGCCACCCCAGTGGCCACTATAAGCTGCACGTGCATCTGTTATGCATTTCATCCCTAAGTCGTCAGAAGTTGCTGGGTAATTTCCCAAAAGGGGAGAGGAGACAAGGAGCACGGTAGCCCGTCCGCTACACAGGCGCACATGTGCAAGCGCACACTCACAGCGAGCCTGCATGGAGAATGGCATCAGCTGACTCAGAAGCAGCTCGAAAATATCCTGATAACTGCAGAGGAAAATATCATCCAGAGCAGGATGAAATGGATGAAACCGATAATTCTGGATAAATGTCCTCTCACACTTAACTGATTTTGGAGGAAGCGCGTGCTCCTGGTTTAAAGGCACACAGAGACAGAGTGACAGTACCCATGGATGATTCTCACCTGCTCAAAAGGACTGGCTTCCCAATGCAGCTTAGGCAGCTGTTGTTACGCCCATCACTGATGATCAGCTGAGAAGGGTGTACCTGCAAGCCTGTAGACCCAGCAACATGCTCTAAACTGCATCCGCAGAACCCAGGCGTTTTCAACACTGCACTCCTACTGGCTGGAGGTTTTTTTTGTTATTTTCTGAATACTTCACGTGGCACACTGCACATGTGAGCTGTTCATCTTTCAGCTTATCCAGCTCAGTCAGCAGAGAATTTACACCAGATGCCCTTCCTGACGCAACCCTGTACTTGGAGGGCATAGGGACCCAGTTAGGCCGCAGCGTCAAGCGTCTTACCTAAGGACCCAATTGAACCTAGGGTTACTGCGTGTATACTACATGTATCCCACTGAGCTATCCAGCCGCACACGGTAAAAAAATTATCGAAGTGCTGTTACAACATAAACCACTAGGTAATTTATCAGATAAATCTTAAAATATAAAAAGTAAATTACCAATACATTTTTTTTGCAGAAACATAAACATTGATGTATATATGAAGCTTAGCTTAGCTTAGCTTTTATCCAAATTAATGTTGTTTGTGTGAATCTAAATTAATGATGATTTATTAGCAATATATATTTTAGCATTTTACAGAATGCACAATTTTTGTATCTTTTCATCCTTTTTATTCGTTATAATTTTCTTTTGTTTGATTCAATAATACTGCGTCATTATAACCCAAATATGGTTTGCATGTATGACAAAACAGGGGAAAACAAAATGTTTACTGAGCAAAGCCAAATATATACAAATACAAGAAAAGACACGTAATGAACAACGAGATCATCGCCAAGATCTCCTGGAGAGAAGGATGCATGACATGGATCAACAGGCACGGAATTTCAATTCATTGTATGTCAGCACATATGAAGAATTGACAATAAAGTTGACTTTGACTTTGACTTGACTTTGACTTTGATAAATAATGTGAATCTAACGGGACTTCACCTACAACCCCAGGTGCGGCCTGGTGCTACCAGCACTAGCAGGGATGCTAACGGAACTGTGATGGGACCAAACTTGACCGTAGAGGATCAAGTTGGATTTCCTGCGTCTAAAGGGATCTCCTTGGACCCGAATACTGTTGAGATCTGTCATCCGCTTCCTCAGAGGAAGAATACGGATAAACCAGCGATCCTGATCAGGTTTGTGAATCGAAAGCACAAGATAGCTCTGCTAAAACAACGTAAAAACCTGAAGGGGTCTAATGTGTTTCTTAATGAACATCTTTCTAAATATCACGCTGATCTGGCGAAGCACGCAAGAATGTTGCGCAGAAATAAACAGATCCACAGCACGTGGATTCTGAACTCCAGAATCTTTGTGAAACCACTCGGACCACCGGACGCTACAAAGCCTTTGGAAATAAAATCCATGAAAGACTTTGAGAATTGTGGGATTACGCAGCCCAGTCTCAGTAAAATGCGTACATATGCCACGATTTGGGAAATACCGTGTATAATATACGCCAAAACCGGTTTTTGCGTGCATATAATACGCGCGGTCCTAAACGTGTTAAAGTCTGTTTTCCACGTTTGACACGTCCCCTGGAGGAGGCGTGAGCATCACAGACAGCCCCACAAACGAACAATTTGCTTTTCTAACCCTAACCATAACCGTAATCCTAAACTTGACCAGGAACGACGTCATTTAGAAAAGAGCCGGAGGATTTCTTACCACGTGACCAAAACGAAACCTAAAAACTCGTGTATATTGTACGCCGGCGCCACCTATTCTCAATCAATGCAGAACTGGGTGTTTCCCTTGGGATGAGACCTTCACAGTCTCTCAGTCAAAACACCGAAGAAGATCCGTTAAAAACTTTGGAAACAAAATTCATGAGGGACTTTGAGAACTGTGGGATTACGCATGTTTGACCCTTTAATTCAAGCAAAAAGTGAAATGTGAA
>NC_050533.1:0-7768 GCF_002922805.2 Oryzias melastigma | reverse complement strand
CCCCCCCACCAAGGGTCCTAAATGTCTAAGGTGCAAATAAAATCGAGGGGAGGGGCAAATCCATGCAGCGGCCACAGGAGGAGGGGCCTTATTCTGATTATTAAAAAAAAAAAATTATTTTATTTTTACATTTTTGATCCTTTTCTTCAACTTATTTTTTTTTTATGATAATCATTTTTATTAAGACAATCTGCACAAATTGTATTTTTTTTATTAGAATATTTTGATTTTTTCTTTCTCCATAAACTAATGAACATAATTTTTACTTATATTTTTTTATATTTTTTAATAATAATTATTTGATTAATACAATCTGCACTTATTGTCTTCTTTTTATGAGAATATCTTGATCTTTACTGCATTAGCAAATGAAGATGATTTAATTATTTTTTTCATTATCATAATTCATGCACAAAGTGTCTTTTTTCAATGAGAATATTAGATTATTGTTTATGTAATATGCAGTAATGATTACTGAAAAGTTTACAATCACTATGGTATTAATTTTCTTTACTGATTAATATAAATGATTTGTCGTGGATGCTTTGAAACTTGATTACATTAACGATATTAATGATTCTTAATAGCCTGAATCTATTCATATTTGATATTAAGTCCTGAACCGGATCTTGATAGTTCATGTAGAGAAAATGGTATGGTCGAGTCGGGGTGGGATTATATAAGTTCGCTTCCTTCCACTCCTTTCAAACAATCTCCTTGTGATTCACTAAGTGTTATGTTATGTATGTATTGTGACCTAATTGCTTGAAATAAACCATTTCATTCATTCATTCAATATGAATTGATATATATTTTACTATTTTGCAGTGTAATATACAAACTTGATTTATTGCTATTGCCCAATTGTCATGGTTTCTCACCCCTCCCTTTCCTTCCTTGGTGTCTGCACTCTGCTCTCCTGCTAATTACCTGACCGGTTCCAACTGTGCCTCTCCTTTCTAAAGCTGCTCTCTGTCTGCCACTGGTGGCAGAGTGGAAAGAGCATTTTGCCTTCTCTCCAGGCCTTTGTAGAGATCCTGTCCAAGCTTTTCCCCTTTTCCTAAGATTTTGTTTGTCCATTCCTGCCTTCTGTCTTTCTCATGGTTTTGGAAATATTGTTTCTGTCTGGACTCAAATTGGATTATCTCATCTCAAGCTTAACGTGGACCTCACCAGCAATCCTCCTGTTGAGAACCTGATCTCCACCCAAGCTGAATGTGGATCTCACCAGTATTCCTCCTACTGTTCTCAGTTTAAGCTTCAACTACAACTTTCGTGAGTGAGCAAAACTCTAAATGCCTAAGCTCTGTTCTAACCTTTAGCTTGGTAGCTAACATCCATCTTTTTTTTTTTAGTTTTTAATGCAATGCCTCATGAATGTACATTATTCTGTTTAATGCAACTCCTAATAAAAGTTATTGTACAAGCTCAGCAGATCCTGCTAATTTTCCAGATTTTTTTTTTGTAATAAACTGTACAGGGTTAGCATATCAGATTACAAGGCACACCATCAATGAATGGTCTATTTTTCAACTTAAGTAATTTATGAGGCATATTGAAATATAACGGCTGTCAAGTGAAAACAGTCAGATAAGATTGCCACTCCTTAATGACTGTTTTACAACGTGTGACACGCTACACGTTAGCCAAGCATTAACGCATTCATTATATCTGTAACTCTCAACTTTGTTTCTAAAACATAAAAAAACAGACTGATTCCTCTATAAGAAACATTGCTGTGACTACGCTAACTCCCAACTTTGTTAGTAACAGTAACACGTAAAAAAGAAACTGGCACCGCTACATATTAGCCATGTTAGCATGTTTGCAATAACACCCAACCAAACATTTTGAGCGTTATGTACCTCTCAGAATCACTTTGACATCAGTAAAAACAACCAGAAATATTCCATATAAGACACTTCAAATTATGTAGTTTTACAAAAATTAAGGCTTTAAATGTGCCTTATAATAAGAAAAATACAATAATTGGTACAAATTGAAAGTGTTTTTCACAGCATTTCTGGGTTTGGATGGTTTCTGAATAAGTAGAATAAAGAGGTATTTTTTGCATAAAAAGTAACAGTAAGCGTGTGGACAGAAGAAGTGAAGAGCAGGTTATCAAGAAGACTATCAGATTTTAGAGGAAAAACTGGGCAGTAACAGGAGTCAAATGTTGGCCGGAACAGCTAAATTCTCAGTTGCTGGAAAAATGTTTGCATCTCAAAAAGGAGTTTAAGGGATCTTCAACTCCTCAACAGGACTCCAGATTTTATGTCTGACCTCTCGAACCTCGCCATCATGTTTTACAGCCTGGCTCCTTTCATGGTTATCAGCTTTTCAGTCATTTTGTTTTCAGTACAGCACTTGGGCTGACCTCCTCTGACATTTTATTTACCGCCTTTGACATGTAAGAGTTCGCAAACCAGCTTTTTTTTTTCTGGAGTGTTTGACCTGCCATTAAGCAACAGTTTATCTTCACCACTGACGGAAAACATACGCTCTGGAGAAAGCGTGCAGACTGCCAGCTGAATCCGAGCCGCTGCTCTGGTTCATGAAGGAATGCCGAAATCGGGTAAAAGTGATTCCTCTGACTTATCTGTGGGAGTGAGGCCGGGTTAAGTCTGACTAAAGGCAACCACCTCCTCCCCTTCAGTCTCAATTTGTCTCGAGTATGACAGGAATTTGTGGTGAACATCAAATTGATGACAGTCGGGATGAAACGCACAGGAGCAACAGCGACAGATAACACTAACACAACAGAAAAGCAACAGATAACCAGCAGCTTTATCTTTGATAACTGCTTCAAGAATTTGGGAAATAAGCGCTTTCACTATCAGAGTATTTCTGTCATTATTTCCACATCATTAGGCACGTGGTTTACCTGACTTTCCGACCCCCGCTCTGCCGAAAACAGCCAGCTTCACCTCAGGGCTTTTAGCCATAACAGCAGCTGCGACCCGTGGAGCTCAGTGAGCCAATCAGGGAGCTCAGACGTCAGCCGAGCATCCTCTCATCTATGCAGGAGGAAGATTCCATCTGAGGAGACAAACAGACACACAGCTGCCTCATCATTCAGTCAGTTATTAAGCCCAATCGTTATGAGCTGGATATCCGGGGACTTCAGCCCAATTTGATAGTATTTGTAAGAAAAAGATGTGACGTTTGTTTTAAAAAATGTTTAAGAAAGCAAACTTTGAAAAACTGAAAGTTGTTGAGCAGTCCCACACCATCCCTCTCCCACCTCTGTGCTTCAGCATCAGATTCTGGCAATAGTCGAGTCAGTCCTTACTATTCATAGACTAAACACAGTGAATTTGGTCAGCAATGAATACATGAGTCTTTCAGCTCTTCGTCATCCTTCTCTCTGGGATTCTTATTGAAGTAAACTAGAGTTTTTAGTAGGGGGTGATGTTGACTCCAGTAAGGCTGCAGAAAGGCGAAAAATTGAGCCAACACAAAAACCACGGACCAAACAAATTGCATTTTGGAGTTAAAGCTACTCAAGCGCCAAACAAATGGTATGAGTGGGCCCAAAAGCCAAGAGTCAACACTGATAAGGTTGTCCTCTGCAACACCTAAATAACACATCCTCTTGACATACTGTAAATCTTGTACCATTTGTGTGAACAACATTATTCCACTGATTCTGTTAAAGAGAAAAGCCGCTTTGCATCGATAAGAAAATCTGCTTTTCCCCCTGACAGAATTACGCTGATTGCGTTTACACATCAATACTGTAAAGTGTCGCATATCAGCGAAGTGCTGCTTTTGGTCCCTTCAAAATCCACACAATTGCGTGAACGGTTGAAGAGCTACGGTAGTCAAATGAAAATGAACACTAGAGCAAAAACTCTGATGTAAAAAGGTTAAAAAATAATTGTTATATTTCACAAATAAACTTCTCTCAACCTCATATCTCAAAAAAACCTTGTTACATTTCAATAGAGGAAGCAGCACTGCCTACAGAATTCGTAGTTTGCATCTTCTGCCATTGTTGTCTGACTACAATGATGCTCTGAGCACTAGGTCCTACACACAATTGTGTCTATCAATCAAAAAATGATTATCACCACAAATACATGGGAAGATGCAGCAAATGCAGCTGGTTGGTTTGACCAATGCATCAAAGTTCAACAGAGGGAAAATAATCTGTCCAGGGTTCAACTTTGACTGTGTATAAGAACTGGACCAAGTGATGTCATAATTAACTTTAGGCTCCAAAAAATTAATTCTGCTCTGTTGCCGTTTTCTCATATTGGAATTAGACGTCATCAGTAAGCAGTAATTGGTCCAAATTGAGCCAAGTCAACATTTCTATGACAACCACTCTCATCAATCAGGAGTGAGCTTACTGGATGGCCACAACCCTACAACCTGAAAGAAGGCTATCCAAAAACTGTCAATAAAACGTTTTTAAGATTCAACATGAGACTACACATCTTTATCTTTATCGAGGTGTCTGATAATAAATTAATTAATTATACTACAGAGAACAAAAGAAAATACGGATTATCAAGAACATGTTAAGAGACAGCCAGTGGGTACTTCCTGTGTGGAGTGCCAGAGATGCGGGGTCATTTATTCCAGTTCTTATATACAGTCAGTTTGTTCAATAAACTTACACACAAAATAATTAAGCACATCTATTGGATGGAAAACGCAAGGATGGTAGGCTTGATCAGGAGTCTTCGTCGAGAGCAGCAGTGCCATCTATCAATCTTTGAATGGTTATGAAACTATTCATAAGCAATATGAAGAGTCCAGACTTCTCAGTTTGTGATTTCTCGGAAGAGGAAAGCATTAAACGGCCAATTTCCCCAAAAGGTCAGGCAATATATGGCAAAAAGAAGTTGATATATGAAACTCAAAACAAACAAATCTTAAACTATAAGCCTCAGTAAAAACACAAATATAAGCTTTATGTTATTACAGTTAGTATAAGAATGAATTTTCTTTTTAGAGGGATTGGAAGTCTGTTCTCCTTGAACAAAGAATAGTTTGCATTTACAGAGACTGAACAGTCACCTAGAAGCCCCCCACATCCATGGTGGGGCAACTTGTTTGTAATGAAGTTATCAGGGGCATCTAGTTTCAATGTTAACTCAATGTATAGATGCAATCAGAGGTGCTGCAACATTTTGAGTGTCCTGGTAGCAGTTCAAGTATCTGAACTTTGGCAAAGAATTTGTGTCGCATCAACAAATCGGGGACTCACCTTTGGCCCGTGACATGTTGATGATGTGATCAGTCAATGGAGTTCACACACAACATGATGGTGAATCTGATCGTTTTCTTCGTGAATTTTATATTTGTCTAATTTTTACTGGAAGAATGATGAAAACATTATCTAATTTTGGCTTTAATTTTCTGTCCTTGGACTATTGGGGGACAGTAAGTAATCACACTGGGTCACAGAGAGATGGAAGTACCGCTGAAAGTGCAGTAGATGGTGAGACTCACCGTACTGGAAGAATCTGAATGATCTCATGAACCCAGACATGGATTTTGTTGATTTTTGTAAATAAACCTGATAAACTTAACATCCTCCACGTCGTCCAGAGACATACAGATAGATATCAAGCCAATTCTTCCATGTTTGACGGGTGCATGGCGCCCAAGGCAAAATGCATATTTGGCGTCCCCTGCTGGGTCTGACAGTCGTACGTCCCACCTGGGGCTCAGACTGTATATCTCTTCTTTTATGATCAATTGCGCTTACTGACTCCCCCACCAATCAGCCAATATTCAAGAGTAGGGTAGGGGCATCTCAAATATAAAAATGTTGAAAGACAAACACTAGATAGCTAGTTAAATTAATCTTTTTCATGAGTTTATGGACACTTTCTTGAACAAACAGCGAATGTGACACATGTCAAAGAGAGGCAGTGAGCCCTGGAGTTGCCTATGCCTGCTATATACTCTGTCATGGGACATCCAACAGAATTAAGAAAACACAGCACATGGACTTATTTTTGTGCACTAGAAAAAAATTTGCTATTGTGTCTTCATGTGTTACAAACTGTGACTGCAACTCCTGTTCCCTCTTCTAATTTAACATACTTAAAGGTGTTTAACAGGAGAAATTCCAAAATCTTAAGTTACCTTCAGTCTCTAACAGCCTAACAGAGCACATTTATTGTATGAATTACAATTTTAAAAGCTAAGATAAATTAAAAATTACTTTTACAGATGTCTGTATAATGTTACCACATTAATGACAGAATCTGTCTCCAGTTACTGCTGTAAAAGTTAGTTCATGTGAGCCAATTTCCTTACTGATCTCAGGCTTAGCTGAAGTAAAAAAATTAAAACATAAAAGCAAAAACAAATGAAAGGAAAAATGTCAATCAGATTACAGACACAGCTGCCCAGTTAAACACAAAGTGTGTTTGGGTAAGTGTTGGTGCCAGAAACACGAGAGCCAACCTCATACTGGTTCAAGTTATGAAGTAGCAGGCTTCCAGTTTTCTACTCTTTCATTCTCTTTTACCAGAGGAAAAAGCCACACGAAAAACCGTTTTTCCTCATGTGTGTCTGCGCATGAATCCTTACAGGGAGCAACTGTTTGCTGCTTTATTTGTCTGAAATCTGATTTGACAACCTAACTTGAAAAAGTGAATGTATGCATAGTAACATGGTTTTGCTTGTCCAGCTCAATTTACTTCAAAATAATGTATTATTCTCTGAAATGTAGTAGTGATTTTAAACTTGAGCTTGAACCCGCCGACACCAAAGTTGTAGCTCCAAAAGCTTCGCCACTGATGTTCTTTAAAAAAAATTCCTGTGTGGGCGTGGCTTATGGTGCTGAGCAGTGTAACCCCGCCCCTTATACCCCGGACATGCCAGCGAGACACACATTTTGAAAAGCCCATGAAAAAATAAAAATAAAATATGACCATTTAGGCTGCATTGCACCAGCGAGCAGCACAATCTGGGGTTCATGCTAGCACATGCTGATTGTTGAATTCACTTGAACAAGAAATCAAAGGAAATGCCAAAATACAGAAAGGGTCTAAATGTGTGCACACAGTGCTGCCGGTTTTAGATGTAGATGAAGGGTTACTTTCAGGAGAACGTTCCGGTGTCCAGTTAAACCACCAGGTGGATCCTGAGCGCTGCGGCAGCTCGCTGCTCCTTGGCGGTTTGGATCAAACGCAGGCAGCAGATACAGTATGTGACAGCTGATGGTATTTTCCTTTCAGTTTCATTTTAAATACGTGAGGCCAACTTTAAAAAAAACGCTGTCTTGAACTCAATTAAAATACGAGCAGATAATGCAGTAACGTGCACCTTCACTGCATGACGTGGAGCCGACATGAATTTCAATCGCTTTTTCTGCTCGTCACATATAAATAACAACAAAAAACATCAGCCTAATATAAAACCTACCAGTGAAAGTGCAGGGCTGTCCCCTGTGTACTGCATCCGTCTTCAAAAATAACTAAGCGCTTTGAGCATCCGGAAAAGCGCAAATAAATCCAATCCATTATTATTATTATGACTATTCTTACAAAACTCTGATTCTTCTCCGTCTAGTTGAAAAATTATGATTTTTCCGCAAATGATTGAATAGTTATTGACGTTGCTGTGACCAATAAATCCAATCCATTTTATACTCAGAGCAGATTCTTTGGGAAATAATGAAAGCTAACATCAGTATGGCCTTTCACCAGGGATGAAAGTAAGCCGGAACGCACCAGAGTAGCGTTCCAGTAAAAGAATTGGAGATGGAACGCCACTCCAGCTGGAGAGATCAGCTGTGCGG
>NC_050532.1:28914940-28918509 GCF_002922805.2 Oryzias melastigma | reverse complement strand
TATCTGATCGTCTCCGAACCTCCGACTTTCGTTCTTGATTAATAAAAGCATTTGTGGCAAATGCTTTCGCTTTCGTCCCTCCTTCGACGGTCTAAGAATACAAATGAGTGGTTACAAATCAGCACTTTAAAAATCATGTAAATTCACAAGAATCAATGATTCATTAAGCTTATGAACATAGATCCAAAAGGCTCAACAGTTAATTTTACAGCACTTTTTTTTTTACAAAATGGCAGTGAATCGTTTTAAACCAGTTAGATTTGAGTCGTGATCATGAAAAACTTAAAGCAATTTTCACTTTAACATTTCAAAATAAGAGGTCAAGAATTGAATGAAAACAGACACATCTTTGTAATAAAAAGGTTAAAAAATCTTCCATGCATTTCCTGTCTAACAGATTGTTAGTCACTGTCGGTCTTGTGAACCAGTTTTTTCCTTTCTGGACAGGATCTTGGTGTTCGCTTTGGAAAGAAAATCATGATGATGGGAATCCAAATGAGTAAATAACTAAAAGTTTAAGTGGTTACCACTGGAAATCACACCTCTAATGACTGCTTTAATACAAGCATGACCCTCGGGTTTTGAATGACAGAAAGTATAGCGAGGATGGCTTTGCTGACCGACCTCCCTTATCTGCCCAGATCTAACAGGTGAGAGGCTGGGATCTTGGTGTGATCTTTTCCTTCTTTGTCGAGCAGCTCAAGGCCATCATTGATTTTTTTTAACATCTCATGTTGCTCCCTCCCAACAACAGAGGGAAACCGGGCCCGACGACTTTTCGAGGCAAGGACTGATCTGTGGGGTTTTGAAGGACAGAGTCCCAGAAGGGCCCAGCGCCCAAACAAAACCCTCGCTTTTGAAACAAAACCATGATGATGTGAATCCAAATGATTAAATAACTAAAAGTTTAAGCCGTTACCACTGGAAATCACACCTCTAATGACTGCTTTAATACAAGCATGACCCTCGGGTTTTGAATGACAGAATGACAGTGAGGATCGCTTTGCTGACCGACCCTCCTTATCTGCCTAGATCTAATAAAGAGGTAAAAAAAATCTTCCATGCATTTCATTTCTAACAGATTGTTAGTCACTGTCCGTCTTGTGAACCAGTTTTTTCCCGCTGGACGGGATCTTGGTGTGAGCTTTATTTTTTCCTTCTTTGTCGAGCAGCTCAAGGCCATCGCTGATTTTTTTTAACATCACCTCTGCTTCGCCTAACAGGACTGGTCGTGGTCTTAGTCTGGATCTTCCAAAATCGATGACCAGTTCTTTTGTCTTGGAGGTGTTGAGCTGGAGGTGGTTTGTGTGGCACCATGCTGCAAAGCCCCCACCAGTCTCCGATAGTCCTCCTCTCTGTCATCCCTGATGCATCCAACAATAGCTGTGTCATCGGCGTACTTCTGTATGTGGCACAGCTCTGACTTTTAACAGAAGTCTGCGGTGCACAGGGTGAAGAGAAGGGGGGCCAGCACTGTGCCGTGGGGGGCTCCTGTTGCTGACCACAGTGTCAGACGTGATGTCCTTGAGCCTGACGTGCTGTGGTCTGCCTGTGAGGTAGTCTGAGATCCAGCCTACCAGGAGGGGGTCCACTCCCATAGTGCACAGTTTATCATGCAGCAGTGGGGACTGAATGGTATTGAAGGCACTGGAGAAGTCCAGGAAGAGAATCCTCACAGTGCCGCTTCCCTTATCCAGGTGGGAGTGAGCTTGGTGTAGCATATACAGGATAGCGTCCTCCACACCGACTCCTTGCTGGTAGGCAAACTGCAGCTGGTCCTGAGCGTGTTGCAGCAGGGGTCTGAGGAGGTTGAGGAAGAGCCACTCCAGCATCTTCATTAGGTGAGAGTTGAGTGCCACTGGTCTGAAATCGTTCAGCTCGCTGGGCCGGTTCTTCTTAGCAAGTGGAATAATGCAAGACATCTTCCATAGAGTGGGCACTCGCCCGAGCTGCAAGCTGAAGGTGAAGATCCGCTGTAGTGGTTCACCCAGCTCTTCAGCGCAGGTCTTCAGCAGGCTCAGACACACATCCTCCAAACTGTAAAGAAGTTTGAATGTTTTAGGTCTAAATGGGATGGCTGGTCCACAAACGAAATAAGCTGGTTTAAAGATGAAAATGATGAGGGCAGTTACAGCACACCACAGCAACCACCACCTGCAACCCCAGCTGCTTTTGTTGCACCTTTGTTAGGCTTTTTAAGGCCTTAACTGAAAGGTAACTACCTTTGTTTGAAAACGGTTACCATGTTAGAGACATGTAAAAAAGAAGGAAAACCCAGTAACATTAAAATATACGAATTTTTGGATTCTTCTATTATATTATACCCCCCCCCCGAGGGGCCCAGTGGCTTCCCCATGAGTGGGCTGTTGCACATGTAGCTGAGCAGGATTGTGGTCAGCTAAGACAAGCTCCCGAAGCTTCCCTAATTCTTGTATTATAAGTGGGGGGTTATTCTACAGCGCCATTTCTGCTTGCCATAAGTGGCCCACTAGGTGACTTGCATTCCACGCCCGCCAACAAGCCAGTGAGCTTGGTGGCTTGTTTTGAGGTCCCAGTCTGGGCAAGCACAAACTCTGACCTCAAAGCCCCTCTGGCCCAGAACCACCCCCTCGGTTTCCAGAGTGAGGAATGTGAGGATGGGTCTGCCCGTCACCTTCCCCATGAATGGGCTGTTGCACATATAGCTGAGCAGGATTGTGGTCAGCTAAGACAAGCTCCTGAAGCTTCCCTAATTCTTGTATTATAACCCCCCCCCCCATATAAGTGGGGGGTTATTCTACAGCGCCATTTCTGCTTGCCATAAGTGGCCCACTAGGTGACTTGCATTCCACGCCCGCCAACAAGCCAGTGAGCTTGGTGGCTTGTTTTGAGGTCTCAGTCTGGGCAAGCACAAACTCTGACCTCAAAGCCCCTCTGGCCCAGAAGGGGCTGTGAGGAAGCGGGAAGCACCCCGTCCTTATCTCCACGGGCTGCAGGAAGCGAGCCCTCATCTCCGAAAGCTGCAGGAAGCGAGCTGATCGCTAGTGACCGCTGCAGGCGTGCGCAGGCATGCACGCGCGTGCACGGAGGTCCACCAGGGTCAGTGCACATCAGGGGGCCAGGCTTAAGCCTGCTGGGTTGGGAGGAAGCGGTCAGCAGCCCGTCCTCATCTCCAGGGGCTGCAGCAAGCGAGCTAACCGCTAGTGACCGCTCCAGGCATGCATGCAGGTGCACGGAGGTCCACCAGGGTCAGTGCACGTCAGGGGGGTCAGGCTTAAGCCCGCTGGCCTGGGAGGAAGAAGGAAGCACGCCGTCCTCATCTCCGAAAGCTGCAGGAAGCGAGCTGATCGCTGGTGACCGCTCCAGGCGTACACGCGCGTGCACGGAGGTCCACCAGGGTCAGTGCACATCCGGGGGGTCGGGCTTAAGCCCGCTGGCCTGGGAGGAAGCGGGAAGCACCCCGTCCTCATCTCCAGCGGCAGCAGGAAGCGAGCCGACCGGTGGTGACCGCTGTAGGCGTGCGCAGGCGTGCGGGGGAGGGGGACAGCTTCCAGGAGAACCAGGCCCCCTCCAGCCACACTCAACCCCAG
>NC_050532.1:28900243-28907968 GCF_002922805.2 Oryzias melastigma | reverse complement strand
AGGTTCTAAAACGCCGAGATTGGTGCTCCTGCGCCCATTATATCGTATGACCCCTTTTTTGCCCCTTTCCCAACGTTTTAAAAATCGGGCACCCTCGGCTCCGAAAAGGGCTCATTTTTCTGATGAATATGCAAAAGGAACGAAGTCTCTAGCACTTTCCTGAAAAAAACCTAAAAGGTGCAATACCAAAACCCACCCGCAGCGGGCGCTGTGTTAGGGGTAAAAACCCAGTTTCTCCTAAAGAATCCCCTGAAGAAGACCCGATATGTGTCGGGCCCTTACAGCATGAAAAGGGTTTTTTGGCCAAATCCGCCCTTTCCCCGCCCCTGGGGCTCCCTGCTCGGGCACAGGCGCCGCCAGACCCCTGGGGGAGCCTTCCAGGAGAACCAGGACCCCCTCCAGCCACACAGTACCCCAGGAATGAGCCTCCCTCCTGGGGGAGACCTCCAGGAACCCTCCTGAAGCCCAAGTCTGGAGCTCCAGGAACCCTCCAGAGCCTAAGTGTTTTGACCAGGCTTGGCTCACCCTCCCTGGGATCCAGATCTGGAGCTCAGCCTCTAAGTCTGGAGCTCCAGGAACCCCCTTGGAGCCTAAATCTTTTGCCCAGGCTTGCCTCACCCTTCCTGGGATCCAGATCTGGAGCTCAGCCTCTAAGTCTGGATCCAGGAAAACCAGAAGCCCTCCAACCACACTCGTAAACCCTAATACGAGATTCGGGGTCCGTTCATTTCGGATACGACGATAATGGGTATGGTCAAAAAAACCGGTCCTGGGAGGTGTTTTGGTGGGGTTTGAGCCACACACACACCCAGCTAAGAGACACCCTCCTGGGGGGAGAGATCCAGGGGTAGAAGACGCTCTCAAGCCCCACAATCCCCCGAATACGAGAAACTGGGCGTCTCCGTTCATTTCAGATACGACAGTACTGGATTTTTTCCGAGAACCGGCCCTGGGAGGTGTTTTGGTGTGGTTTGAGCCACACAAACACACCCAGGAATGAGCCACTCTTCTGGGGTGACTTCCAGAGAACCAGCCTCAGCCTCTAAGTCTGGAGCTCCATCTGGTCCTGGGGAACCTTCCCAGCTAGGTGCTCCATCTGGTCCCTGGGAGCCTTTGGAGCCAGGAGCTCCATGGGGTCCCTGGGAGCCTTTCCAGGCCCACATCCATCCACAGGTTCCCCCCGGAATGAGCTTCATCTCTGGGCCAGACCTCCAGAGAACCAGGCCCACGTCCATCCAGCCACACAGTTCCCCAGAAATGAGCCTCCCTCCTGGGGGAGACCTCCAGGAGAACCAGACCCCCACCCATCCAGCTTCCAGGAGAACCAGGCCCCCTCCAGCCACACTCAACCCCAGAAATGGGCCTCCCTCCTGGGGGAGATGCACAGCTCCACCCCTGGAGGTATTTTGATGGGGCTTATATGCCCCGTGGGTTCTCTCAGGGTTGACTAACAGGCTCCAGTGGGCATTTTTATCTTATATATATATATATATATATTTTATCTTATATCTTCACTTTTGACATGGGAAAATAACTTGGAAAATTTCGGCACTCTTTGGACAGAACCCTGCCGAGAGATCCTGGGTTCCCCATTCATTTTGGATCCTACAATACTGGGTTTTTGGCTAAAACCGTCCTGGAAGGTGTTTTTGTCGGGGTTTTTGCCCTGTGGGTACTTTGGGGGCTGACTAACAGGCTCCAGTGGGCATTTTTAGAATATCTTCACTTTTGACATGGGGAAAAAACTTGGAATATTTTGACACTCTTGCCGAGAGATCCTGGGTTCCCATTCATTTTGGATACGACGATACTGGGTTTTGGCAAAAAACCGGTCCTGGGAGGTTTTTTGTGGGGTTTAAGCCACACAAACACCCCCAGACATGAGCCACACTTCTGGGCTACACTTCCAGAGAACCAGGGCACCATCCAGCCTCAGGTTCACCCAGGAATGAGCTTCCTATCTGGGCTACACTTCCAGAGAACCAGGGCACCATCCAGCCTCAGGTTCACCAAGTAATGAGCTTCCTATCTGGGCTGCACTTCCAGAGAACCAGGGCACCATCCAGCCTCAGGTTCACCCAGGAATGAGCTTTATATCTGGGCTACACTTCCAGAGAACCAGGGCACCATCCAGCCTCAGGTTCACCCAGGAATGAGCTTCCTATCTGGGCTACACTTCCAGAGAACCAGGCTCAGCCTCTAAGTCTGGAGCTCCATCTGGTCCTGGGGAACCTTCCCACCTAGGTGCTCCATCTGGTCCCTGGGAGCCTTTGGAGCCAGGTGCTCCATCTGGTCCCGGGGAGCCCTTGGAGCCAGGATCTCCATGGAGTCCCTGGGAGCCTTTGCAGGCCCACATCCATCCACAGGTTCCCCCTGGAATGAGCTTCATATCTGGGCTAGACCTCCAGAGAACCAAGCCACCATCCATCCACAGGTTCCCCCAGGAATGAGCTTCATATCTGGGCTAGACCTCCAGAGAACCAGGCCACCATCCATCCACAGGTTCCCCCAGGAATGAGCTTCATATCTGGGCTAGACCTCCAGAGAACCAGGCCACCATCCAGCCTCAGGTACACCCAGGAATGAGCTTCATTTCTGGGCTAGACTTCCAGAGAACCAGGCCACCATCCAGCCTCAGGTTCACCCAGGAATGAGCTTCATTTCTGGGCTAGACTTCCAGAGAACCAGGGCACCATCCAGCCTCTGGTACACCCAGGGATGAGCTTCATTTCTGGGCTAGACTTCCAGAGAACCTGGGCACCATCCAGCCTCAGTGACACCCAGAAATCAGCTTCATATCTGGGCTAGACTTCCAGAGAACCAGGGCACCATCCAGCCTCAGTGACACCCAGAAATCAGCTTCATTTCTGGGGGGAGATCCAGCTGAAACAGCCCCCCTCTCCATCCATCCATCCACACACACACACATACACACACACATGCCCTCAGCCCCACGCTCACATTTCTCCCCCAGAGCTTCTGCAGCTCAACCTGGAGAGCTGCAGCAGCTCCAGACACCTGCCAGCTTCTCTCCTACGTAACTCAAAGCACACAATATAATGCACATCATAACCACTGTGTAAACACGTGAAGAAGGGATTCCTCCACATCCCCGCGATCATCCCTCATCCACAGCAGCGCATTTTGCCGGCCAAATCTGCTCCACCATTGCGCACAGAGCGCACGGGCCGGAGGGGAAGAAGGAAAGGTTTCCCCCCGCTAAAAAGCAACCACAGGCGGGC
Source organism: Oryzias melastigma (assembly GCF_002922805.2). NCBI lineage: Eukaryota > Metazoa > Chordata > Actinopteri > Beloniformes > Adrianichthyidae > Oryzias > Oryzias melastigma. Next base: position 28,904,726 of record NC_050532.1, on the reverse strand, counting down.
CACAATATTCCCGCGATCACCGCTGATCGCTCGCGGCGCGCAGCATTTGTGCTTCTTATTTTTGAAACTGATTGAACGATCCGCTTTGAGACTAAACTCCAGTGAACTTTAAATCAAGCATGCTTTTTCGACAACCATCCACTCTTTTGGCTGTACAAACCCAGATGACCACCTTTGTCTGGTGAGCTTTGTCTGAAAGTCCAGTCCAAGTCCAGCTTCGAGCCACCATGGTGAGGAGACCCTCTCAGCAAAACTGTTGCTGTTTGATGTGGTCATAACAGCCAATTTGATTTATCCAGACCAGTGTCTTGAACAGTTTAACATAATTGTTTTCTTTAGATTACAATTTTTCTCTTAAACCGTTCTGAGGCATTACTTTGCTCATCCACCGACTTTCTCACACATTCATACACACACACACACATTGATTTTCTTTGTTTATTTTGTATATATTTTTATGCTTATCTCTCAATAAATATCAAAAAGGCAGTCGTTGTCTATCTTATTCTTTTTTTGCGATACGGACCCTTCAGATGAGAATTTACCGCCTGAAGTGTTGAGATTGATTTTGAAGATTACTCTTTAATCAATTTTTAAGCTAAAATTGATAAACTTAACCTTTGTGCTCTCCTAGGACATACGACAGAGGTGTTATAAAAGTGGGGTCATTTTAAAAACCGTTTCCCTAAACAGGACTAGTCCCTGACAAGCGAAAAAGGTAGAGCCCTCGAGAAGCGAAAGGGACCCTTTTTTCCCCCCAAATTTTTGTAAGGTTCAGACACCCTCTATCACCCATGGCCACTTGGGGGTGCCAAAAACACCCCTAAAATGTTCATGTCTCTCCGCTGCCACCAGGGGTTGCCAGTTCACCTTGTTAGTTCCTCTCCCAACCACTAGGGGTCCTCTCATGTGCAATGCTGTCTCAGGCCACTAGGGGGCGTGGTTTTCCCTCTATCACCCATGGCCACTTGGGGGTGCCAAAAACACCCCTAAAATGTTCATGTCTCTCCGCTGCCACCAGGGGTCGCCAGTTCACCTTATTAGTTCCTCTCCCGACCACTAGGGGTCCTCTCATGTGCAATGCTGTCTCAGGCCACTGGGGGGCGTGGTTTTCCTGTCACTTCCACCGAAGAGTTTGGGGTCCATTTGACCCCATTTTTTTTTCATGACTGACAGAAGTCGGGTACCTGGTGCACTTCTTCAAACGGTCGCTAGGGGGCGTCCTCTGACACGTTCTCTTCCTCCAATGCTTTTATAGTTACTATGACCCCAATGTTTTTGAGTGTGTTATTTTTATATGTTTATTTAGCTAGTAATCAATTTTTTCGAAAACCATAAAAGATACATTCCAGTCACACTTCCTCCCTTGGCCACTGGGGTAACGGTTGCAGGTTGGGGTCTCCCCTCGATCTCTAGGGAGCGGCAATCTACACGTTCACTTCTTCCAACGCTGTCCAATGTCCCATTGACCCCAGAAGACGCATTCCAGGTGCAGTATTTCTCGAGCCCACTAGGGAGGGGGAATTCAGTTCTTCCCTGAACCCCTAGGGCACGGCGGTTCACTTCTTATCTTCTTTCAATGACTTTTGAGTACTTTTCATTTTGACAGACAAAAAGCTCTAGGGTGCTAATTATGTTTTTATTTACCAACAACACCCCTCCCCCCACCACCACCAGATGACAACAACAACAACAATAATAATAATAATAATCATAATAATAATAATAATAATCATTTTCATTTGAAACAACTTTCTTGTCACTTCAGAAAATTGTACAGATTTACTAAAAAGACCCATGTGTGTGGCACCTTATGTCTGCCTCAGGATGGTGCCAACCCCTCAGTTTTTATTTAGTCTGAACTCATCCATTTCATTGTGTTTTTTTTTTTGCACTTTTGAACTTTAGACCTTCCGATTTATATTATTTAATATAGCATGTTGCTGTTTTGACTGGGGTCACCTATACCCCACGTAACAGCGCAGTCAATAATAGATATTGCCCACCTTGGCGTGTGGAAGGGTTAAATCACTGAGTAATTTTTCCTTCCTTACGGAAGGTGGTGCCCCTTTACGAGACAAAGTCAAATTCTTCATTGAATTTGACCCCTTTCATGCTACAAGCTCAACTATCACCTGCTGGCTGAGGTTTTTGCCCTTGCTCTGAAGAGAAACCTTCCCAGAGTTCACCCAATTTACAAGAAACATATTTTGGTAACTTGTTTTTTTGTCATGACAGCAGATATTTTTTTTTCTTTTTCAACTTCTCATTCCTCACACATATCAAACTCTTCAAATCAACAACGAAGCCCGAGACCTTCTGATATCAGAAAATTGAGTTTTCCAAAATGTATGTGAAGCTCAAGCTGAACAGTGACAACGTTTCATATGAAGCTCTAACTTTGCTCCGATTGCTTTGCAGTACATCACTTCCGGTGGAGATGGCATGGTAGAAATCCTGCAGAGTTCTCTCCTCCATGACCTACACGTCCCTCTGCATCCCAGACGACATCGAGGAGCGAGGTCTGGGAGATGTGCCAAACTTCCTCTACAGAGATGACGCCCTGCAAATGTGGGGGATCATGCACAGGTTCCACACATCTATCCTTACTCATATTGTAACTGTGTGGTGGCTAAATAAAAATATTCAAGCAAATTTTAACAACCCCAAAATAGAAGAGATTTTAGATCACCCATCTTCAATGCATCTGTGTCACACTCTGGTCCAGAGTGCGACTGGCAGGTCCAAGGCAAAGGCAACAGACATACACTTTGTGTCTATGAAAAATACTTTTGTGTTTATTTAACAGCAGGCAACAGCCTCACTGAAGCCAACATTAGACACACACCTCAAACACAGTGAACATGGCAATTTATAATACATGGTCCCTCCCCTGGACCAGGTTGTTCCACTTTGGGCTTAATGACTGACTTTTGGTCAGGCACTACAAAAGCCTGCCAAAAGCAGAGCTCGGGTCCTTTGACCAGGAAATACAACTGAAAGGTAAGCACACATAAGTCAGCAACAGAAAAAAAACAACATAATACAATTTAACATAATACATCCAAACAAAACACCCAAAATAATAAAGGAATTGAAACCTGTGTGCATGTGTGTTTGTAGTGTTATCAGGGATCTTGCTTAGATGTTTTTCAGTAGAGTGTGTGCACCCACCCAACTGGCATTAGCTTGGTCCCTGAATGTATGTTGTGCATGTGTGAGTTCCTGTGTGGAGTTTCAGATGGGTGAAACTGCCACAATCTGACAGCTTTTTTTCTTTTTTACAGGCTTGATGATGGGATACTCATACACTATTACAAGAGTGATGACATGGTGGAGAAAGACGGGGAGCTGGAGACATAGACAAAAGAAATCTTTGAAAAAGGATTTCTCAGTCAATTGCAGAAAAGGTAAGCAACTCGGTGAAAGCAGTCAATGGCTGAATAAATTCTCATCTCTTCATCTGAATGTCTGTCAACGACAGTTTTCCTGTCACATCATCAGCAATCCCTCAGAAACTGAGCACCGAGCCTGAGATGGTCAAGTTTGTCACAATGGTGATGTTTACATGCTCTGTACAGCATGCAGCCGTGAACTGTGGACAGGTGAGTTCTGATCATTAATACAACATAAAACACAAGCTGTGTTACTGCTGGTGCAGAGAAACATGGAACCACCATGTAACAGCCAGGGTCAGAGTTCATCTTCAAAATGTTGGTCGTTTTAGTTCCATTTCCTTCATCCTTTATTCATGCATAGACAGTTCACAGAGGTGGGATTTACCCATGAACAAGTAAATACAGAAAAAATTAAGTCAATCTTATAAAAATCTGTTACTTTTAGAATAATCACTTTTTCCAACAAAAGCAAAAACTGATTAAATAGTGTTGAAAATAACTTATTTTTGGTTTTTAACTGAAAAAATATCATTCATTCATCTTCTTAGCCGCTTGTCACTTTCGGGGTCGCGGGGGTGCCGGAGCCTAACCCGACTACTGATGGGTGAAGGCGGGGTTTACCCAGGACAGGTCACTAGTCTGTCGCAGGGCCTGTACCACACACACTTGGAGACAATTTCGAGTCACCAATTAACCTATGAAGCATGTCTTTGGGTGATGGGAGGAAGCTGGAGTCACAGCTGAAAACCAGTGATGGACAGGGAGAACATGCAAACTCCACGCAGAAAAGTCCCAGTTGGTGTTTTTCAGATCCCTCAGCCGGGATTTGAACCGGTGCCTTCTTGCTGTGAGGCAAGAGTGCTAACCACTGCTCCACTGTGCAGCCCCAGAAAAAAAATATTTCTTAAATTAAATTCAGGAACTCAGGAGTGTTCCTTACTGCCTTTCTTTTTTTCTGTAACTGGATCTTTGATCTGATCAGAGTCTTGGTCAACTTTTTTTTTTATTTTTTTGGCCTGTCATGTTGGTGGGATGTTGAGTCTAGAGGAAGACCAGAGAGGAGGTTTCTGGATGATGAAGACATG
>NC_050532.1:28893006-28897190 GCF_002922805.2 Oryzias melastigma | reverse complement strand
CTCGTTATAACAAGGTAGTGGATCTCGTTATAATGAGAAAACAATAAAAAAAAGGTAGGGGAGGCTGTTTCGGCTTCCGTATTAAATGGCAACGTCTTACAACAATTTGTCTTTCGTCTGAAGGTGCAAGCCCGATGCAAGGAGTGTCAGAAGTGCACAACTTCTTTTCGAGTTGTGTTGAAGAGGAGAGCAAGGACACTAGGGATGAGGAGTCACAGGGGCGACAGTCGGTGGTCCAATACCTGAATGACACCAAATTAACACGTCTTCTGTCTCTTCTTGACTTCTGGAGGGAAATGTCAGGTGGTCTTGAAAAAGTCGCCAAGAGACTACTAGCCATACCTGCAACAAGCACGTCATCAGAACGTTGCTTCAGTGTTGCTGGCAGGCTCATAGAGGAGAGGCGTTCCACACTTGCACCGGAAAATGTGGATGCACTACTATTTCTCCACAGCAACTCATGAACTGAACTTATTACAGCTGTGGTGTTGTGTTTGCCTGTTGCTTGTTCTTTGTTCTTCTAAACAGGCAGAGGTGCAGTGTTTCTTGAAAAAAACATTTAATGTTTTTCCCTTTGGGCTCCAAAGGAGTTTCACTCTTGATGTTTGAACTTTACAATAAATAATTGAAGTGTAACTTTACGTTTGTGTTTATTTATTTATGAGGATTTTTTTTTTAATTCTCTTTCTGTTTATTCCCTGGTGGGGTTCGATGGTGCTGGAGAAACTTGGTGGCTACTGGTTGGAAGTGGGTTTGTTTCCAGCTCATCTCAGTGCTTCATGCAGAGACAGAGACAATATTCTGCACACACCAATTTGCAGTATCCAATCAACATGCCAGGATCTTTGGACAGTATGAAAAACAGGGATGCCTGCTTAGTTAATCCATGCATGAACGTCAGATTATGACCTCCACGCAGAAAGATTATCATTCCCAGCTGGGGAATCAGGCAGGTGACCTGGAGCCTGACTCACCACAACACTACAGTGCTTGAAAATGTAGAAACAGAATACGCTACTGCTCTAAAACATGTTGGAAGCAGATACAATTAAATTTAATGTTTTACATTATGACTAAATAAAGACAAAAAAAAAAATAAGGGACCGGGACAGGAGCGGGATCATTTTGAACGGGAGTGGGACAGGAGTGGGAGTCAGATGGCTGGGAGCGGGATGGGACAGGATCAGTTTTTTAACTTTGGTCCGGGAGCGGGACGGGACAGGATTATTCTTTGTGGGAGTGGGACAGGACAGGAGTTAAAATCCACTCCCGTGTCATCCTCTAGTCTGTAGCTCACTGCCACCCCTGGGGAGGGGTCAAATATTCAANCTATATACCTAACCCTAACCCTAACCCTAACCCTAACCCTAACCCTAATTAGGGTCGGTGAGGTTCTAAAAAGGCGAGATTGGTGCTCCCGCGCCCATTATATCGTATGACCCCGATTTCGCCCCTTTCCCAACGTTTTAAAAATCGCGCACCCTCGGCCCCGAAAAGGGCTCATTTTTGTCATAAAAATGCAAAAGGAACGATCTCTCTAGCACTTTCCTGAAAAAACCCAAAAAGGTGCAATACCAAAACCCACCCGCAGCGGGCGCTGTGTTAGGGGTAAAAACCCAATATCTCCTTAAGAAACCCCTGAAGAAGACCCGATATCTGTCGGGCCCTTACAGCATGATAAGGGTTTTTTGGCCAAATTGGCCCTTTCCCCGCCCCTGGGGCTCCTTGCTCGGGCACAGGCACTGCCAGACCCCCGGGGGGAGCCTTCCAGGAGAACCAGGCCCCCCTCCAGCCACACAGTACCCCAGAAATGAGCCTCCCTCCTGGGGGAGACCTCCAGGAACCCTCCTGGAGCATAAGTGTTGAGCTCCAGGAACCCCCCCAGAGCCAAAGTCTTTTACCCAGGCTTGCCTCACCCTTCCTGGGATCCAGAACTGGAGCTCAGCCTCTTTGTCTGGATCCAGGAGAACCAGAAGCCCTCCAACCACACAAAAACCCCAGTACGAGATTCGGGGTCCGTTCATTTCGGATACGACAGTACTGGGTTTGGTAACAAAAAAAACGTTCCTGGAAGGTGTTTTGGTGGGGTTTAAGCCACACACACACCCAGCTAAGAGACACCCTCCTGGGGGGAGAGATCCAGGGGTACCAGATGCTCTCCAGCCCCACAAACCCCCGGATACGAGAAACTGGGCGTCTCCGTTCATTTCGGATACGCCGGTACTGGGTTTTTTTCTCAAGAACCAGTCCTGGGAGGAGTTTTGGTGGGGTTTGAGCCACACAAACACACCCAGGAATGAGCCACTCTTCTGGGGGAGACTTCCAGAGAACCAGGCTCAGCCTCTAGGTCTGGAGCTCCATCTGGTCCTGGGGAACCTTCCCAGCTTGGTGCTCCATCTGGTCCCGAGGAGCCCTTGGAGCCAGGAGCTCCATGGGGTCCTTGGGAGCCTTTGCAGGCCCACATCCATCCACAGGTTCCCCCAGGAATGAGCTTCATATCTGGGCTAGACCTCCAGAGAACCAGGCCCACGTCCATCCAGCCACACAGTACCCCAGAAATGAGCCTCCCTCCTGGGGGAGACCTCCAGGAGAACCAGACCCCCACCCATCCAGCTTCCAGGAGAACCAGGCCCCCTCCAGCCACACTCAACCCCAGAAATGGGCCTCCCTCCTGGGGGAGATGCACAGCTCCACCCCTGGAGGTATTTTGATGGGGCTTATATGACCCGTGGGTTCTCTCAGGGTTGACTAACAGGCTCCAGTGGGAATTTTTAGAATATATTCACTTTTGACATGGGAAAATAACTTTGAAAATTTTGACACTCTTGTGACAGATCCCTGTCGAGAGATCCTGGGTTCCCCATTCATTTTGGATACGACGATACTGGGTTTTTGGCTAAAACCGTCCTGGAAGGTGTTTTTGACGGGGTTTTTTGCCCTGTGGGTACTTTGGGGGCTGACTAACAGGCTCCAGTGGGCATTTTTAGAATATCTTCACTTTTGACATGGGAAAATAACTTGGAAAATTTTGACACTCTTGTGACAGATCCCTGCCGAGAGATCCTGGGTTCCCATTCATTTTGGATACAACGATACTGGGTTTTGGCAATAAACCGGTCCTGGGAGGTTTTTTTGTGGGGTTTAAGCCACACAAACACCCCCAGATATGAGCCAATCCTCATTGTGCTAGACTTCCAGAGAACCAGGGCACCATCCAGCCTCAGCTACACCCGGGAATGAGCTTCCTTTCTCGGCTAGACTTGCAGAGAACCAGGTCCACATCCATCCAGCCACACACATACCCAGAAATGAGCCTCCCTTCTGGGGGAGGGATCCAGGAGAACCAGAAGCCCTCCAACCACACAAAAACCCGGATACGAGATACTGGGTCCATTCATTTTGGAAACGACGATACTGGGTTTTGTCAAAAAAAAAAACAGTGCTGGGAGGTGTTTTGGTGGGGTTTAAGCCACACAAACACACCCAGGAATGAGCCACTCTTCTGGGGTGACTTCCAGAGAACCAGGCTCAGCCTCTAAGTCTGGAGCGCCATCTGGTCCTGGGGAACCTTCCCAGCCAGGTGCTCCATCTGGTCCCGGGGAGCCCTCTGAGCAAGGCGCTCCATCTGGTCCCGGGCAGCCCTTGGAGCCGAGCGCCCCATGGGGTCCCTGGGAGCCTTTGGAGCCAGGTGCTCCATCTGGTCCCGGGGAGCCCTTGAAGCCAGGCGCTCCATGGGGTCCCTGGGAGCCTTTGCAGGCCCACATCCATCCACAGTGACACCCAGGAATGAGCTACATATCTGGGCTAGACTTCCAGAGAACCAGGACACCATCCAGCCTCATGTTACCCCAGGAATGAGCTACATATCTGGGCTAGACTTCCAGAGAACCAGGGCACCTTCCAGCCTCAGTGACACCCTGAAATCAGCTTCATTTCTGGGCTAGACTTCCAGAGAACCAGGCCACCATCCAGCCTCAGTGACACCCAGAAATCAGCGTCATTTCTGGGCTAGACTTCCAGAGAACCAGGCCACCATCCACCCTCAGTGACACCCAGGAATGAGCTTCATTTCTGGGCTAGACTTCCAGAGAACCAGGCCACCATCCAGCCTCAGGTACACCTTGGAATGAGCTTCATTTCTGGGCTAGACTTCCAGAGAACCAGGCCACCATCCACCCTCAGTG
>NC_050532.1:28889653-28892016 GCF_002922805.2 Oryzias melastigma | reverse complement strand
CGCAGCCTCACGCTCACATTTCTCCCCCAGAGCTTCTGCAGCTCAACCTGGAGAGCTGCAGAAAGTCCAGGCACCTGCCAGCTCCTCTCCTACGTAACTCAAAGCACACAATATAATGCACATCATGACCACTGTGTAAACACATGAAGAAGGGATTCCTTCACATCCCCGCGATCACGCTGGTTCACAGCGGCGCACAGCGCCGCATTTTGCCGGTCAAATCTCCTCCAGCAGCGCGCACAGAGCGTAGAGGAAAAGAGAGGGATTTGTTTCTCAATTTATATGGCAACGTAAAAGACCCAGAATTAAACTGAAAACAGTATTTTTGCCAAAAAATAAAGGAGGATTAGCGTTACCAAACTTAAAACTTTATTATTGGGCAACTCAGTTGGCAGCAGTAGTCGTGTTTCCATTAACTCTGAAATTTCGAAAAACGGAATTTCGATATTAAATTATCCTAATGGAAACACCACAATTTCGAAAAAACTCGCCTTTTTCGAAATAAAGTTTTTGCGCTTAGAGGAGGTGGTATTTGGGCCGTATCGAAACAGTAGTTTTTCGAAAAACTGTAATGGAAACACTTTTTTCGAAACAAACGAGTCACGTGACCATTAACCGGATATGGCGTTTCGGACAGGAAGCAGGAAAAGCTGGTCAAATGCGCTTTTTCACAGCAACTGGCTGCCTTGGGCACCGCACAGCGGGAGCCACAAGAGGTCCCACAGCATCGCACAGCTCATCAAAAGTTGAGCCTGTCATGCGAAAATGCTGAATCCACAGCTCTTCGGTGAATTCTTCAACCACGATTTCCCAAAACTGTTTGACTCTATGCCGCTCCCACGTATAAGGAGCCTGCCGCTCCAAGGCTCGGATCAGACGTAGACGTCTTCTCTGAATGGGAAGGCTGAGAGCTAGCTCCGTGGCAGAAATGTGAATGAATCTACTGCACATGAAAATAGTGTTTATATCCGTCGTCATGTTTTTTAAATGACTTATCGCGGGAATTACTTCGAGTTTTTCGCATAATCATGGTTTAATGGAAACGCTGTTTTTTCGAAACATTGTTTTATCGAAATTCTAGAAATTTCGAAAAAGTTTTGCGCAAAAGTGTAATGGAAACGCAGCTAGTAGTGACCTGGATAAGGGAGGATGAGGAAGTAAGATGGACTCAAGTAGAACAGGGTGAAACTAAAGGTATTCGTAGGGCTGGGCGATAAAACGATAATTATCGTTATTGCGATATTACTTTTTTTCGATAGTGAAATGAGTCTATTGCGATAAACCTTCATTTTAAATGAACACGGGAGAAACCCCCGGAAGAGCCGCGCTTCTTCTTCTTCAGAGCGGCTGATTCTAGGAGCCCAGACTGAGAGGGGGGGCACGGAGGCCCCGAATGATGACAAAAGGACACAACAGAAAACATTATTTCAGTAAATCAATAACCAAAATATAATCGCAAATACTTTTATTTTTAATGTCAAGGTAACGATGTTTATATATTTTGTTTTGGAAACATCGTCACCGGACCCCCCTCCTCTACATTAAAAATGGTTCGGTCCGACTGGATTATTCTTCCGCAAGTACGATGTTTGTTACCGACAGATCCACAGAGTGTGAGGGAGAGAAGACACGCTTTAAAATCAGGAGTTTAAACACCTGATTTAGAGGAGAACCTCCATGAAAAAAGAAAAAGGAGACACTCTGTCTATTGCCGCGTCACGTGTCACACGGGGCTGAAAGAGGAGAGAAGGAGAGACTGTGCATGCTAGTAACAGCCGCGCGCAGGGGGCGGGGACTTCATTGTGGCTGTGGAGTTTAGAGTTTAAGGGTTTTGTTAAAATATTAACCAAAAGCTTTTGTATAGAGCTTCGAATTAGAATAATTTGTTGTTTTATTATGTATCAAACATGAATTTGTTAGTTACATTTGTGCCGTTTATGCTCATTTCTTAATGAGGTGATCTAATAATAGTAAAATAAACTTGCTTTTAACGACTCCAGACATGACACTAAATGAAGAGATCTTATGTGTTTCATCAATCCTCCAACATGTACACATGTCAGATGACTGAGTGAAATGATGATTAAATCTATTATCAGAACTGTTTATTTTAAGTTTACATTTTATTATCTTCTGCTGCACAGCAGTGCCTATAGTTTATGTTCAGAAGAAATGAGAAAATAATATAAAAATAACTGCAATATATTTGCTGCTTTAGAACAATGTTTTTAAGACTTAATTTTATTTTAAAAGGAACTTGTATGTGCTGCAGTCCGATTAAAATAAATCAGAAATTCTGTACAGCCTATTGAAAACATACCAGCGTTATGGTTTAACTATTGTGTACATTATGTATATGTACA
>NC_050532.1:28887722-28889569 GCF_002922805.2 Oryzias melastigma | reverse complement strand
GAAGTCGTAAAGCTCTTTGCAATAAAGATTACTTTGATTATTTGATTAATATTGTTTTTAATATCGTTATCGCACAAAATGAAAAAAACTATATCGCAATATGAAAATTCCCATATCGCCCAGCCCTAGGTACTCAACTATCCACTCTCCACTTCACTAGCCCGAAGAGGATTAATAAAATCAAAGCCGGAAAGGAATGGATTAAACATACTTTAAAGAAGAACAAATGCTGAAAGACACAGGGTCATTCTCCAGAGCTATGCCTATTGTAGGCACTGCAGACTTCTCTCCATCATGGGATCATGGCTTTAAGAGGTGGGATGTTAAAGGCCTTACCATCTTTAATCAGTTGTATGATGGAACAGCACTTAAATCTTTTTCCCAACTCCAGGAACAGTTCAACCTTCCCTTTACTGATTTCTATAGATATTTACAGATTAGGCACTATATCACAAACCATAAAGAAAGAGCTAGAATTACCAAAACCCCAAATGAAATAGAACAGTATTTTGTTACAATAGCGGAAAAAAAATTTCCAACACAAAGACACGTCTCTAATTTATATAAAAGACTTATAGCAGCCTCCAGCCCATAGACTGTAAAAATAATAGACTGAGCGAGCAATGAGGTTCCCCATTGGAAATGCATTACTTCCTCTCCTCGCGAAAGTAGGCCGCCGCTTTCACCGTCAATTCCTAAAACGGATATCGCCATTTGCAACCCATCTTCAGCGATTGGTCTGAGTCATAGCTGAGTCATGGAATCTACAGGAAGTACTGTCGCCAATCAGGAGTTAGTTTATTGCAACCATCTGCCTCTTTCCATGCCTCGACCACGAGACTGACCGCGGATGTAAACACAATCCATGAACGAAAGATACACGGATTTAAACACCTCCAATAACGGCGGCTCGGGAGAATGGCTTTTTAGGTTTCGTTTTGATCACGTGGTCAGAAATCCTCTGGCTCTTTTCTAAATGACGTCGTTCCTGGTTAAGGTTGGGATTACGGTTATGGTTAGGGTAAGAAAAGCAAATTGTTCGTTTGTGGGGCTGTCTGTGATGCTCACGCCTCCACCAGGGGACGTGTCAAACGTGGAAAACACATTTTAACATGTTTAGGACCGTGCCTATTATATGCACGCAAAAACTGATTTTGGAGTATATTATACACGGTATTTCCCAAATCGTGGCATATGTACGCATTTTACTGAGACTGGAATGATTGTACAAGTCATTGTTGAAGCCTTTGAGGGAGAACCATCCCAACATTTGATTCTGTCAGTGGTTCTTTGGGATTTACTTACATTTATTCCATTTTGTCGAGATAAAAGGAGCATTTGGGTGACGTCGCTGCAAAACGGCGCGTGTCCCCCTCGCGCGCGCGCCACAGCTCGTCTCTTCACAAGCGCGGCCAGGTTAGAGTCTGATCAGATGCACGTGAGAAGCGCGTTCAGCTGTATTTAAATAAATAACCATCCTAACAAGTGAACAGCTGGATCTTTTTATCTGTTTGAAAATACGACCAGGTCCTTTCATTTTTGTCTTGCGCTCCTCAGACGTCTGCGTCTAATTCAGGCTAAAGCTGGAAAAGTGCAGCAAAGATTAACCTTTGTTTGGTGATTTTATGCGCATATACGCAACATATAATTTATAAGCTACAATCAACACAGGGAAATAAAGAGAAACGAACGTTAAACAAAGAAAAATTCCAAAGCAAATCTGATTTCTACAGAGTAAATACTCATCTAAAAATGTCGACAGCATGCGCCTCTTGTTGTTTTAAACTGCTGCATCGGTACATTCCATTCAGGAAAACAACAGTAGAACAATGATTATATTGTTGAAT
>NC_050532.1:28838707-28886647 GCF_002922805.2 Oryzias melastigma | reverse complement strand
GAAGGTCCCACCTTCCTTGTGTGATGCTTGCGTGTTTGCTTGTTAGAGTGTATGTTTGTGGTGTTAGAGGTGTGTGTACTAAAGGGGAGCGGTTAAAATTGGTGAGAAGGCCTTAACAGGGCATCTCCTGATTTCTTACAGAGATGCCCCGTCACCCTCCTACCAGCGGCCCTACATGTCTACGGTGCGGTTAAAATTGGCGGAAGGGGCACTGAAAGGACATCGACTGTTTGCTGGCAGAGATGTCCAAGCACCCCCCCACCAAGGGTCCTAAATGTCTAAGGTGCAAATAAAATCGAGGGGAGGGGCAAATCCATGCAGCGGCCACAGGAGGAGGGCCACTGGCAGGTAGTCCACCCCCCGCAGCGCACTGCAATACAGACACCCTCCCCTTCTCCCTATTGCATGTTTGTATGAGGAAGGGGATATGTTATGAGGAAGGGGATATGTGTTAAAAGGTCTTCACGGACCCATTGATGAAGTCTGCTCCCATTGGCTACCCGTCATCTGTCAATCAAACCCCCCAGACGGTCGACGTCAGACCCACAAACGCTTATTGAGCCATCTGATTGTTCAATTTATAACTCTAATAACTTTTGATAATGGAAAAAAATCTTTAAAAAAAATAGGATTAGAAAAAAGAAGTTAATCAGAAAGCAGCAGAGGAAGAATGAATATTCTGACATATAAAATGACTGAGAAATAACTGTCTGTTTCCCAATGTAAGTCAATGGGACTTTGGCCTTTTTGCAACCCAGTGGTACTTCCTATGTGGAACACGGAAGTAGGGGGGGTTGCTCAGTCCAGTTATTTCTTATACAGTCTATGCTCCAGCCAGAATACTAACAATATAAAAGAAAAATGGGAATTGTAAACTGATTCAATAATAGAAGACAAAAAATGGGACAAACTGTGTGGGGGCAGCCACAAAGGTGTAAATAGTCAATTATGGAGAGAATTTGATTGGAATGTAAAAATTAGGTTTTTTATACTCCATCTATAATTTCTACTTTTGTTAAAGATCCGGCAGCAGCCCTATGCTGGAGAAATTGTGGGAAAATAGGGGATCACACACACACATTTTTTTTATTGTACTGTAATTACTGGATATTCGAAAGGTATTAAGGAGGAAATTAAGAAAATTGTAAAACGAGAGATTACTGATAATCCTCTGTTTTATTTACTTGGTTATGTACCTCCTGACTTTCATGCGGATTTAGCATACATTTTGCATATATTAATTTTGGTTGCTAAGAAAAGTATAACTGCCAATTGGAAAAATATTACACCACCCTTGGTAAATGAATGGAAACAGAGAGTAAAACAAGTTTACACAATGGAAAAAATGACAGCATCCTTACATCCATCCATCCATCCATCTTCTTAACCACTTCGTCCCTGTCGGGGTCGCGGGGGTGCCGGAGCCTAACCCGGCTGCTGATGGGCGAAGGCGGGGTACACCCTGGACAGGTCGCCAGTCTGTTGCAGGGCCTCAATCACACACCCATTCACACCCACAATCATACCTAGCATCCTTACAAATAAACATAATGGCACATGGTTAAATTTATTTAGAGTTGTGAATCATTTTATGTGTTTTTTTTATGTAACTCTTTTTTTATATATCTACTCTATTTAAATATTTCCTGCCTGTTATGCTTCAAAAGCCCAGTCTTGTAACATACTCCTATAATCGTGGATACACTGTTGAACAAATCTCGTCATTGGGAATGTTTTGTTTGTGTTGTTTGTGTTGTTTCAAAAAATCAAAATAAAAAGTTCCAGACACACAGTCAGTCAATCTGAGAGCCACTCAGTCAATCAGACAGACACACTCAGTGAGTGAGACAGACAGACACACAGTCAGTCAATCTGAAAGCCAGTCAATCAATCAGTCAATCAGACAGACAGACACATTCAGTCAGTGAGACAGACAGACACACATTCAGTCAATCAGTCAGACAGACTCAGTCTGTCAGTGTCAAGCTTGACTGTGTGTGCACAAAACACCACAGACATCAGCTCAGACTAACCTCAGGGGCTCCTGCACGCCGCTCACTACGACTCCCAGATTGACCTTTTTAAACCACCTCTATGGGCCTGAACACCAGCAGAAAAGCACCGAACACTGGTCAGACATGGCCGCTAGAGGGAGCCTAAGTCACACAAACAGGCCGCAGAGCCGGCCTCACAGAAACAGCTACACAGTGCAGCCAAACAGCTCCAAAGTCGAGCCAAACGGCTTCAACCCAACAGCAGCCGGCTAGTTCGCCTTCAAAGGGCGTCCCCACACCAAAGCACATGGAAAAACATTTGCACCGAAAATGGCCGACGCCCTGCGCAGCAGGCGTTTCACCCACGAGGCTACATTCAGCTACATTCAGTCACACGCACGCACGCACGGACCTGAGTTGGGCTTCAAACGCAGCTCAAATGGGTTCAGAACAACAACTTAAGATGAACTTACCAAATGAAAAGGTTTTCCTTCTCCTGGTGCTCCGTGCTCCTCCCTGCGAAGACGATCAGCTCTGTTGTCTGCATGTGAGAAGCGTGCTGAACGGAACAAAGGAAGGAAGGAGGGACCTGCCGTTCCAAAATAAAGGCCGCGACTTCCTGTGGGAAGAAGAGCAGCACTTTTTGCTCATAAAAATAAAACCGGCGCGTTTTGACGGATGGAAAAATTACCGGGGGGAGCGGCAATAGGGCAAGATTGGACCGTGGGTTCGTTTGCGCGAAAAACCCACGGGGTTTGGGTGGAAAAATTCGGGTTTGCAAAACACCTTTTAATTCCTATACAATCGAGCGAACGCACAAAGAGGCTGCAAAAAATCACAGAGGTAGCCCAGACACAGACTCATCCAACGCACTAGTCGCTGGCACCACACAACGCCGTTCGGATGGGGAAAATTCGGAAGCTCATCTTATTTTGAAAATGGCGCCGGCATTCCTCGCCAGCCGGCCGTCCGGTGTCCCGCGTATTGCCTCGTCACGACGAAACCACGGGCTTCCCGCGGCTCAATTCAATTCAATTCAATTCAATTTTATTTATATAGCCCAAAATCACAAAGAGATTTGCCTCATTGGGCTTCAAAATATAAACAATTGTTAAAAACTAAACAGACTACATAAACTGGTTATCCCTGCCCTTAGACCCTCCCTCCCGGTAAGGAAAAACTCCTAAAAAACCTGAGTCAGGAAAAAAGAAGAAACCTTAGGGATTCCCACATGAGGGAGAGATCCTATCCCAGGACGGACAGGCGATACCAGAACAGTTAAAGAAAAATTAGCTTCTACAACTACGAATCTAAGAGTTCATTCAGATAAAGCTGAGGGACGAGTGATGATGAAGTCCATAGTCAAGATGAAGCAGAAGTGCAGTCCACGACCAGGAGGGAGATGACCCAGCAGGAATCACTCTCACTCAGAGATGCAGGATGGTGTCGGGGGCGTGGTCCACGGCCAAGAGTGGGAGCGTGGGCGATCCACCGGGCATCTGAAATCTCTCCCGCTCCCCAGAGGAGAGTGGGAAAGAAGAACAACATGTGAATGGAACTGCACCAACAAAAGCATGGAGAACTAAATACAATAAATAATAAAGAATAGAAGAGAGGAGAAGTAAATGAGAATAGAGAACAGAACCCCAGAGCTGATCTGAAAAATAACGCTGATGGAAAATCTAAATTTATATTTAAACGCATCAATATTAATTTATTAATCTAGCCTCACAAGGACCACATGAGAGGGAATATTCTCTGATTACTAGCTAGCCTGGCAGAACGCCTGTCCAAAGAGGAATGTTTTAAGGCTAGTTTTGAAGGTAGAAACTGTGCTGGCCTCTCTGACATGAGCTGGGAGCTTATTCCATAGAACAGGGGCTTGATGGCTGAAGGTTCTACCTCCAACTGTACTTTTAGAAATTCTAGGAACTACAAGCAGTCCAGCATTTTGTGAACGAAGTGTTCTGACTGGTTGGTAAGGAACTATGAGATCTCTAATATAGGATGGGGCCACACCATTCAGAGCCTTATAGGTTAACAGGAGGATTTTGAACTTGATCCTGGATTCAACTGGTAGCCAGTGGAGAGAAGCTAACACAGGAGTGATGTGTTCTCTTCTACTAGTTCCTGCTAACAATCGTGCTGCTGCATTCTGGACAAGCTGAAAACTTTTTAAAGAACTTTTCGGGCATGCTATTAGTAAAGAGTTACAGTAATCCAGTCTAGACGTAACAAATGCATGGATGAGTTTTTCAGCATCACTTTTAGATAACATATTTTTAATCTTAGCGATATTACGTAGATGAAAAAATGCAGTTTTACAAGCTTGAGATATGTGAGCCTTAAATGATAAATCCTGGTCAAATAAAACCCCTAAGTTTCTGACTGAAGAATTGGAGGCAACATTTACACCATCCAGGGAGGCTCAAACTTGCACCGTGGCTACACAGCAAGCCCAGCTGACGGAGCCGACCCGAATCGGCGTCAAACAACGAGCGGAAGTACTTCGTGACGCGGGGGCGACGGCAGGTCACGTGATCCTGCCTTTTTGACAGGACCCGGAAGCACGGGAGCCTTGCGCCCCGCGTTTCGGCTCATAACTCCAGAACGACACGGAATTTCCGGCTGAAACTTTCACAGAACCTAGGCAGGGATCTCCACGACCGAACCGAGCCGTTGTTTGGGCCCGATTCGGCCAGGAAATACGTTTCGAAGTGTTTCCTAGCAACCAAAACACAAGTTTAGCCCAATCAAATCCACAGCGGCCCTTGCAGGGCTTCAAAAAAAATCACAGTTGGTAGACACAGAGGGAACTAACTAGACCCCGGAGGTGTTTTGATGAAAAGCGGACAGATAGATGGTGAAACAAAAGAGCACATCTGGGAAAAGCAATGCGCTGGATTCGATCACAGTTCTCCAGGGTGAAGGCCAGCCGTCATACCGCTGCGCCCATAAGTCATATAAAGTTTTTGACTTTCCCAAAATGAAACCAAAAGTCACGTGTTCGAGCCCCGACTGAGACGTGTCAGATTTCGGGCGTTTTGTGTAACGTGGCTTTTATAACCCAATTCTGCCTTTCGGAAAATGTTCAGACCTGGTAGCACAAGATTAAATGATATACCATTTTATTGACAGAAATAACTTTTATTACTGTCAAATAACTTTTATTACTGTCTTGTTCTCTGTAATTTGAATTGCCTTTTATTGTACAGCTACTGGGCACTCCAGACTTAATTAGCTTTTAACATATTTATATATATATAATTTATACATTTTTATTGTACTGGTGTTTTAACTTATTTCTGTCATCATGGCTAGAGGACCACTGATGAAAACTAGCTTTTTTAAAAGTATGTAGTTTGTATTGTTTAACCATGTGGTTTTCTTTTAAATTGCATTGTCCCCTTTTAAACAAATACATACAAATAGCATTTTTAAAAAAATAAGAAATACAATTCAAATAATCAAGTGCTCTTTTAAAAGTTCAAAATATCTTTAATGCACATACATTTTTCACAGACATGACAAAAACTTTTCTAAATGGCAACCATAAATAAGACAGTGTATATCCAAAAATGTAATAATTATATTTGAACAAAATACTTGAGTATTCAAATTGAATGATTGAAAAAGAAATGACTAAATGCTTAAAACAAAATGCAAAAAAAATCTTACAGAAAACAGCAATAAAAATGATAGAAAATAAACATCTAAAAATTGTTATCCTCAGAATATTTTACTTTAAAAAACAAATAGAAAAGCACAAAAATAATCAAATCTAAACAATAGGTGCTCCTGGTATGCAAATGTTATTTTACTGTTGTTAAAGTGGTGGTGGGGGTCTTGCACTCTTTTTTTTTTTTAACCATATCCACGTTTCTCTAGTTCTGCTCTCCAACTGTCATATGTTTGAGTCTCCGTGGCTTCACAAAACCAGTTCCCAAAGTACTGACGGTGTGATGGTGGCTGTCTGTTTGCACCACATTTGCTGCATGTTATGTGATCTATGTTTTTAACATATTTCCTTTTTGTGACACCCATTTGCTCTGCTTCCATCTTTCTCTTTCTGTATTGTTGTGTTGTGTATGGTGTGTTTGAAGCAGGCTGAGGTGATGGAGGGACAGAGACTTTGATTATCATAGCTGGAGGCGGCATGACTACACCGATAGGAATGTTCAAAATGGGTGGAACCAACACCTGTGAACTCGACCCTGATTGCACGATGATGGGTACAGAGCTCATTGAAGGAAAGAAGTCCTGGTTTTGGGGTGCTGGCATCTGCCGCTGTGGCCTCGGTTTCAGTTTTGCCTCCCCAGCAGTGTTTGGTAGCAATACAAAAATGTGAGGCTCAGCCAAGGTCCCCGTTTGAAGATGTTGTCCTTTCTGAAGTGGATCAGGAAGTTTTTCTGTTGCTGCCATGGAAGCAGCAGGTTGTGGGATGCCCTGATTCAGAATTAGCTTTTCTTGTGCCCAACACCGCCTGCTGTACCTGTAAAGACAAGCACAAAAGTGTTTCACAAAAATCTTCAACAATAGATTCAAAAGAAAGGCAACAAATCCGTTGCTGCCTATGTGAACACAAGTTACAACACAAATGAAATAGCTTGACCTAACTATTGTTTTATCCTCTTTTTTTAATACTATTTTGATTTTTCTCTATGCATTCTAAATGATACAGCCTCTTATCTTTTTATATTTGATGCTGCTGAAAACATACCGATGAGGAATAAAATTTCATGTATTAAAATCATTCTAATTTACTTACCATTGTGTGACTGTAGCTGCGTTTACTTCTGGAAGCTGGATGGTGGTCTCACTCATGATTCTTGCGTTGGAGACAATGCACTCTCTGATCGTCTTGTACATGCGCACAACCATTGTGAATCGAGAAATCTTCTTCCCCTCACAGCGCACAGTATTTGGATACAACACAGAGTCTCACAAATAGACCTCGACCACGCAGTTGCAGTCTGGCCACTGTGCAGGACTGTGAGAGACAATAAAACACCTTCATGAAAAAAGGGGAAAAAAAGAAAAGGACAAGCATGTATGAGTAAAAACTGAATTTTAAAGCTAAACGTTTGGTTCTGTGTCATCTCTTGTGCAGAGCTCTTTGATATTTTTTGTCTACTCACCTTTTTTTGCTTTCCACACCGGGGGCTACAATCTTTTGGTGGCCCTGAATCTCCCTTGCTTCAGGTGGGCTTGATGACGTTGGGAGTAGACTGTTTTGCATTTGTCATAATCCGACAATGATTGCCACAGGGAGATGATCCGATTGACCTCATCTTCAGTCACCACTAGATTATGGTCCCGGAGGCCAACCAAGAAACTAGCAAGCTACTGCACGGCCCCATAACCTTCAATATTATCAGGGCCAACCGAATCCTTGAAAACAAGAACAACCGAGTTAGTGAAATAAATTGAAAGAAAACTGACAGTTATGTTTTTAAGAAATCTAATTCTTACGTCACGTGAAGAGTCCAACTGTTGACTGGTTGATGGCAGATCTTTTTTGAAGGCTGTAAAAGAAAATACAAATATCTTAATAAATAATGACATGATACATCTTCATCATAAAAGCAATAAAAATACAATACCGATTTGCAAAACAAAATTAAAAGCCAATAAAACATACAAACTACTTTATCATGTTTTCGTTTTTTTGTTTTTAAAGAAAACCTTAACAAACTCACAGCTCTGTTCATCAGGGGATAAGACTCAAGGGGGCAAAGAGGTAGCGGCAGAAGTTGATGAGGACAGAGATGGCGAACTGGGTCCAGGTGCTGAGTGCATCGCGCTTGTTGAAGGACCCTCAGGAAGCGGAGGAGGAGACCAAGAAGGGCCAGGTTGAGGGGCGGGAGCTGACAGACTGCTGACCAGTGCCGAGGAGGACTTTGAAGAGGTTGGGAAGGTTCTTACTGGCTCCAAAGTGGGCACACTAATGTCTTCTCAATCCTCAGGTTCATGGAAGCTGTCTTCAATCTCCATGTCAGTTGTGTCTGACTCCTCAACAGCCTTTCGGTAATCTTGGAGAGCTCCACCCCCAAAAGTTCACCTGTAAAAGCAAAGCAATCAGTAGGAGGAAAATAAAATTTAAGTTATTTTCAAAAAAAGTGTGCATACCTGTGTACTTTCTTGGCTCAGTATAGGGAACAACTTCCTTGCCAAGGACCTCCCCAGACAAACTGTTTGCAGCATGACGCAGAAGATGGTTGTACGAGCATGGCTGCTGCTCGTCTGTCGTGGCTGCAACAGCGCGGTCTTCATTCCATCTAGCCAGCCCGTCTAACAAGTTAGCCTGGAAGAAGACATCACTTGCCAGGTTGCCTGTAAAATCCAAGCAAAAAAAAATATACATGATTCCATGCATCAATAAATCTAGCTTTTAATATAATTTACAATATTATTTACAATATTATAGCATTTTTTGTGTGTTACACAAATATAATATAACAACTTACCAGGGATGAACCCATTCAGGTGAAGGTGAAAGGATTCAAGGGATGTTGAACCTCTGGCACAGCGGTATGTGGGCAAACGATGCTCGCCTTTCAGGATTGTTCCTGTCCTGGTGTAGAGCTGAATGTCAGGGGGATCCTGGATGCAGGCCACGTGTTTTGCCTGGGATGGCATGATTTCGCTCATGCGTGCTGAGTTGATCAGTGGTACCCCCAAAGTGTCGCGACCATTGTCCCCGTCAAAAGCTTGGATGAGGTTTCTGATAAGAGCCAGAGTCTCCTGAGAGCCGCGTGTAGTTCGCCTGCAGTGCAAGGCTAACTCGCTGTGGCTAATGGACCTCAGGACATCAGCTTCTGATGGATTTATAAGATTGCTAGCCAGTTCTGAGCGTTTGGCTATCTTCAGAACTGTCAGATCCTCCTCATCCCACATGAAGAGACAACGGCTGAGGCGACTCATAAAGGAAGCGTATAGCTGATGTGAATCAGTGGTGCAGCCCACTGAGAACCTTCTCATAAAGTGCCATATGTCCAGGCAGATGTTTAGGTCTTTCCATTTTTGGAACATTCTACTCAGGAGAGTCCCTGTCCACATACAACACTTCAGCGGGAGGTACTCCAGCCACTGCATACCGCTTTATAAGCCCTTCAACCATTGGCCCAAGGCCATAACCTTCGCTGGCAGTGAGCACAGACATGATGACTTGGCCATGCTCATTGCCAACGTTTGTTGCCCAGGTAGCAGTTCCAAAACTTCTTCCAGCCAGTTTCCGAGCCACTTTCTTAGTGGAGTCCATCTTCAAGATGCGGCCATAAATAAATATAATGATTAATTGTATCAAATGCTTTTTGTAGATCAATGAAAACTCCAACTGTGTATTGTTTGTTATCTATTGCAGTTGTAATCTTTTCAGTTAGCTCAATTAGAGCCAGCGCTGTAGATCTTTGTGACCTAAATCCATATTGCTTTTCACTAAGTATTTTATTTTTTTCTAAAAAAAACTTTTAGCTTAAAAGCAAACAATTTTTCAAGGATTTTGGAGAATTGTGAGAGTAATGATATAGGTCTATAATTATTAAATAGATGTTCATCACCACTTTTAAAGATTGGGATCATTATTGCTACCTTCATTTTCTCAGGACAAACACCAGACTGTAACGATAAATTGAAGATGTAGGTCAATGATTTAATGATGCAATCAGTTGTTTTTTTTATGATTTTCATATCAAGTCCATCACTGTCAGTAGATGATTTTTTTTTTTTCACTTTTCTTTACTGTAGCTAATATTTCACTCTCATCAACATCTCCAACAAACATAGATTGTAGAATTGTGTCTTTAACAAAAAAATTATTAAATTGATTTGCTACTTCTTTGCTATTATTTATTACCAGATCATTATTGACAAAGTAATCTGGTAGCTTTGGTTTTTGTAAGTCCGGATGAATTGCTTCATTCAGAATCTTCCATGTTGCTTTCATATTCCCTTTCTGCTCTATAAGTTTTCCATTATAATAATCTATTTTAGCTTTCCTTAATATAGTTGTAAGTTTATTTTTATAAGTTTTGTATTTCATCTCATTATTCACTGTATGGTTTTTCATAAAATCTGTATACAGTTTATTTTTCTTTCTGCATGCTTTAGTCAGTCCTCTTGTCATCCAGGGCTTAGTGAGTTTTGACGTTTCCTTAAATAACTTTAATGGGCAGCATTTATTATAAAGAGAAATATAAATGCCCAGAAAGCTTTCATGAGCAACATTCACATCGGTCACATAAACTTTTGACCAATCCTGTTGAAATAAACTTTTTCTAAACTCGTTGACTGTTAATTCTGTTCTCTGCCGATAACAATTTAACTGTTTCTGAATTTTAGTTTTCAATGGGTGCAAATCAAAAATAGTGAGAACAGGCAAATGGTCACTAATATCATTATATAGTAAGCCACTTTGAACAACTGCCCCCACATTATTAGTAATAATATTGTCAATTAATGTGGCACTGGAACTTGTGATTCTGCTTGGCTGTGTGATTACTGGTAAGAGTGATCTAGCAGTTAGAGTGTCTAAGAAATAAGACGTGTCTCTGCAGTTGTTTGGGTTTAGAAAATCAATGTTAAAATCTCCTCCCATTAATAAAGTTTTATGATGATTCTGAGTATCTAATAAAATCTCAAGACTATCTGTAAATTGGTTTGCAGTTGAGCCTTGAGCTTTGTATATACATGCAGGGATGACATTTCTGCTTTCACACATCTCAATTTCAACAGCTACACATTCCAGGACCCCTTCAATTGCAACAGACATTTCTTTCACCAGTTTACTTCTCAACCCATTATCAACATACAACGCCACTCCACCCCCTCTTTTTCCTTCCCGATTTATGTGGTATTGTTTATAACCCTCTATTTCAAATTCCTCATCTCTATCTTTATCAAGCCATGTTTCAGAGAGTGCTACCAACTTGAACTTATAAGTCATACTAGTGAGATACTCTTTTAGCTTATTGAAGTTAGCATAAATACTTCTTATGTTAAAATGTATATATGACATAATTTCTGCTGACTTAACAACTGAATTAATGTGTATATTAACTTCATCCTCCGAGAAGTATTTGCAGTTATCATTAAATTTATTATGAAAATTAATATCTGGGTCCATATCTTTGTCAAAATCACACAATTGATCCTTTTCATTTCTCATATCTTCCATCATTTGCTTTTGATGTTTTTTTTTTTACATCAAATGTGGAAAATGTGCATATAACCCAATAAGGAAGGAAGAGAGAGATTGTTAATTCATTAATTTTTTTCTCAACAGTTGGTAAAAAATAAAAAAAATGAAACGGTCTACGACAGAGGTAAAATTTTGGAGTTTTTGACATTTTACAGCTTCTTGTAAAATTGTTCTTTGTCTTTTCCTTGTGTCTGGAGGTTGATGAAAGGTGCTAGCTTTATTTTTTTCTAACTACATTTATACATGAACGATATTATAGAGCAGAGGACATATAACAGAAACTTAAATTTCGATCGTGCAGCAGGACCTTAATTATCACACGTGACAATGAGATTTTATTTACAGTTTGTACAATTGAGCTTGTAAACTCCTGTGGGTCATTTTAGCACTATGTGGTAAGCATCGGTGCTTTCATCTGTTTAGAAATGAAATTGTTAGTGAATTGGACAAAAATGAATGAACAAAGATTATGAGAGGTTACTCACCTCTTATTGCGCTGATGATAAAGCTAGCCTCCTCCTTGAAGTTTTGCACAGTCTGAAAGCAAACAGATGAGTAGGTAAACACATGAGTGTTTTTCTTGTATACAGTCAAAATTGTGTTGCATGCACACACAGGGGCTCCTCTGCAGT
The DNA here is from genome assembly GCF_002922805.2 of Oryzias melastigma. Lineage (NCBI taxonomy): Eukaryota > Metazoa > Chordata > Actinopteri > Beloniformes > Adrianichthyidae > Oryzias > Oryzias melastigma. The sequence goes on along the minus strand of NC_050532.1, from coordinate 28,874,822 downwards.
GGTGTAAGGCACGCCACCACTGGACTCTAGAGCAGCGAAGACACCTTCTCTGACGGTCTGGTCCCACAGGATGACGGCCATATCACAGGTAAAAAGTTTGGAAAATCTGCCACACGCGCTTAGACTCGCTAACTGTATGCATGTTCGTGGAATAGCAGTGATACAGACACTGGAGTCCATTCCACAGCACCTTGACAGAAAGTAGGCTACTGGAACAAGAAAGAAATGGACTAGATGTGAGAACAAGAAACTGGGGGAATGCTACTACTCAAGTAGTCCGACAGAGGGAGGTTATATGCAGTGAATGTGGAGTAAATGGATGCTTTGAAACCTACAAACAAAGCTAACTGGCAAAACAACTTGTAGCTCAATGTTCCAACATACACAAAAAGGAACTGCTAACACAACTTGAGATTGATAAGATTGAACACAAATACATCATGGGAATTTCACAACACCAGGTCATAGAGGAGGCTATACACAACTCCCAACCAGAACTTGGGAACACAGCCCTAATAACTACTGGTATGCTGAGCAACTGACCTGTAAGACAAGATCATGTCTAGAACGAACACCAGGCAACAATAACGGTTAAATGAAGGACCACCTGAAAGTCTTCTGGAAACTGTTAATGAAGCATTGAGGGCAATTCCTACCACAACAATCATAGAAAACAATTAACTGGTTTACATTACAGCATCAGTGATCCTTGAACTGCTTGGCTATAAGAGCAACCGTGGGAGAAAACAATGCCCACCATGAAAGCAACGTTTGGAAGCTAAAATCAAGGCAGCTTGGAGGCAAATGAGTCAGTTGACAGAAGCCCAGAGAGGTGTGTGAGGATTCTGTTCCTCCATCCTCACTGAGTTAAAAGGTCAAGTACTCAGCATGGGCATTTTTTTTTCTATTAAGTCTATTTTCTGCCAACTGTACCTTCTTTCATCCAAGGCTGATCTCTACAGGATGTCCACTTGGGTGCACACAAGGAGACAAACCAGAAGAGGATCAGCTGGGGCTGATTGACTGCTTTCCAGTGGACTGAATCATCTGAGAGGAGGAGGAGGAGCAGAATCAAAGATTTGTTTTGGTGTTTTATCAAACTTTTTTCTGGGTGTTGTATGTAGTTTTGTTTTTGTTAAAAATCATGGTAACTTTAAGTTTGTGTTGATTGTTTACTTATTTTCCGGTCTGTTTAACAAAATAGTTCACCTGGGAAAGTGCTGAAACCCCTCCCAATAAAGGGAGCTGGTGGATTCCAGGAGATAAAAGGGCTGAGAATTGTTTGTTGAGTAAGACAGAGGGAGAAGAGCTCCATGCGGTGTGTTGGCCTGTGTGAGTCCAAAATTAAATACCAAAAACTAAGAGCTCTAAAGATTTCTGTGTTCTGGTGATTGTTTCTGCTCATTTCCTTTGACATTCTGTAATCTTCATCCTGACTGGAGGGTTCAGTGGAGAGCAACCCCCCACAGGGTGCAATAGAAAAGAAAGCGCCCAAGAGATACAGCCAGATGCCCATACCCGAAGCACAGGAAACAACAGCAATGCTCAGTGGCTGGCCTCTCTGAGGAAAGAAAATAGCAACCTCCCTGAACATCACAATGGTAGAAATCCAAGAAAGAGCCTCATCAATGAAGAACTGGACAGCACCGGGTCCTCACATGATACACACCTACTTGCTTAAGAAACTCACGGCACTCCATGAGTGCCTGGCAGCACAAATGAACCAGATGCTAAGAGATGTGACTCGCCCTGAACGGCTAACGGAAGGACGAAGGATCCCTCAAAGGGTGCAGTCCTATCCAACTACTGGCCAATAATCTGTCTCTCTGAGCAGGATTTTGGACAATATCATTTCCCAGACAAAAAAACAGGTTTCAAGACCATGAATAACTGGCGTTTATCACCCTCATCACACCCCATATCTTCCAGGAGCACCAGAAAAACATCCTTCATGGCGCTCTCTTCAGCTTAGCACAGAACAACATAGCGCTCTGATCTGTCTCGGTTGAGAACAGAGCTGACAGTCAAACGGCATGCAGGATTCTGCAGTGAAATCTAACGCTGAACTCCTTGACTTCCTTCGTGGAGTTTGATTAGCTTTAAATAAAAATACTTTAAATAAAATTGCTTACTTTCAAGTTTAATGAGTTGTCAGTTGTGCTTTGGTGTTTGTTTCAGATGTTATTACAGTGGGAGGAGACTTGCACGCTGAGTTTTTATTGTATGTGAAATTGTAGTGAATTCAGTCTATTTAAATGATCCATTGATGAAATTGCTCCATAAATTATATTCATAAATAACTGGATGGTGTTAGAAACAGAATAGTTCATATTAACAAGGATAGACTTGGTGGAGGAAGACTGAAGGCTCATCTCTGAAATGAACGAACTGCCACTGGTGCTGAATAATAAGATGTTTTTAAAATGTTTGAACCCCAATGGCTGGTTCACACTGGACGTGGAAGCGCGGAACGGAGGTCGCTTCCATTTGGCGCTCTTGTTAACCTATGGTGTGGTTTACACCAGATGCGGAGCGCCGCGGTCCACCATGGAGGGCTCGTGCCATGCAGCGGATAATTTCAGCGTCTACTCTGTGAGCGAGCGTGAGCGATCCAGGTCAATTCTGAAGTTACATCAAAATCTGATTTATTTTTAGAATATATTTTTCACAGTAAAACAGCGGTTGACAAATGCGATCATCTTTTTGTATCTAAATAGACTGTAGAGATGAAAATAAACAGACAATTGCAACATAAACTTATCCTCTTTAATTTAAAATGTAGAAACAGAAAACTTAGTACGAAGTTAAAAATTTGAAGGAGACATGAATGCATCGTCATGTTGTGTGAGTGAAGGGTGCCGGAAGGATACCTCATCAGAAACCATGATGAGAATGCCGGGGGTCTTTTGTCTGTAGATGTGAGTGATCTGCTGGGGGCTGATGTGGAAGAGGGAGGCAATCTTTTCAGACAGATCGACCAGCGTCAGCTCCTCTAGGTAGAGAGCATGGTACACTAAATAAACACAAATGTACACACTGGTTAATAGAATTGATCTGCCGAAACCCTAAAGGGATTCTGGAGAATTAATCTTTAAATCTTTGTTGCTGCAAAGAGATGAATTGAAGAAACCTGAAATAAGTCAAAGAATAATTGACATGCACAGCACTAATAAATCAGATTAAATGACATTTTTCCCAACAGAGAAGAGGAAATGCATATTAAGATATTTTTTTTAATTTTATTAAATATATGAATTATTTTTTATTGGTGGATGAGATAAAACTTTAACAAAGCAGTCAATATACATATATATATATACTAGTGATTTTTTTTTTTTTTTCAGTTTATTTATTTTTTTTAGATTGGACACATTTGCTTCGCTGAAACTGAACCAGAGCTTGTCTCCAGATAATCAAAAACATACTTTATGTCTTAATACACCCAAACAGACCCTATTCCAGGACCGGGAACGCTCTCTGACCCATCTTTCGAAGTGGTCTAAGTCAGCAAAATACAAAGTTTGAATCAGTGAACTATCCTAACAAGGAATTCAAAGTTCAGGACTTTTGTTATTGTTTCTCTGGTTGTTTTCCTCCCTTGGAATTCCTGGCAAATGACTGAAGAGATCTTTAGTCACGTGGTTTTGTTTACAGGCTTTGGTTCTGATCAGAAATGTCTGACAGAAGGCAGACTAAATACAAACCAAACACAAGGTTTAAGACTGGATCTGGACCAAATTAAGCGAAATTGGTACGGACCAGCAGACTTTTCCCATCTGAAAACACCGTAACAAATGGTTCCCCAATCTTTTATGGAGCAAAAGTAACAAACCCCTATTTGAGCTGGAATTTATTAAAGGCAGGATACAACTGGAAGATATACAATATTCTGCATCTAAAATGAAAGTCTTTGCTGATAACCGCTAGCTCTGTGGAGAAATTGAGTGTAGGTTTTGGACTGGGGGCGGAGCTGTCAGAGCAGACTCTTCCTGAAAGGGGCGGTCTCACTGTGTGACATCAGCATGTGAGGACCTGCTCGTTTTCGAGGGTATGGGAGGGGCTGCAGGTTTTTAAAGGATTACTGAGTAATGCATGAATGGATCCAAATACCACTTTGGGGTTCTTTATAGTGAGGATTGAACATTATAATTCACTTAACAGATCAAAGTTGTTTTTTTTCACGGTATGACCCCTTTAAAACAAACCCAACTTTTTACTTGGTGCATTGGGTTCCAAAAGAATCCCTGAACATTTTGGGATCCTTCAAAAGTTCAAGAAAACAATTAAAGCGTTTTTGAAAATGGATTGATTTTAACGCTAAAATCAATGCTTTGATTATCACATACTTTTACACTGCTGAGCTTACCATCAGCAGCTCCAGGTTTCACACTTGTTTGGTTCCTGCTCTGCTGCTGGCACACATAGATGGTGAGGCGTGGCTGTATACACCTGGAAAATGTGCCACTATTGGTTGATGGTTAATGGACAAGTGTATAGTGGAAATCCAGACTAAAGTCTGACCTTCCTTTCATGGTGTTAAAGAGGCGAATGCCATCGGCAGGGCCACAGATCTGGATCAAATCCTCCCTGCTCATCCTCAGCAAATCTGAACCTGAAAAAACATCAACAATTTCTTCTTCTGCTGCAAGAGTTCTTGATGTCTGGTCTGAAACTAAGGAAGAACAATGAACGCCTGTTTGAGTTTTTTCTGCCCTCCCTGTTTTCAGCATTTCCCATGTTACCTGAGAAGCTGGAGAAGAGCCTTGAAAAAGGCGAGAACCTGTGACGGTGCAGCCACTGCTGAGTGTTCTGCGGTGAAGACGACGGCAGAAGATGCTACATGTCAAAAAGAAGAAGAGTCCTTGAAATGAGTATAGCAGCCACAGTCTCCAAATTATGGCCTAAAGGAAATAGGAGAGCACAATTAACACTTTCACTCTGCTCTGGGTTACTTACATCAAAGCAGCCAGGCATGAACACCTCCCCCTGCTGGTTTGGAGAGTTGTTGCTAAAGACACGGGTACAAGGAAAGAAAAGAAAACCATGATGGAATCCTGACTTTGTAAAAACATTAAACAATGTTGTGGTTGTGATCACCAAGTTTCATCCATTTATCTTTCAAACTCGAAATCGCTTTCAGGTTTGAAACATTTCCGGGCAAAAGGTTGCGACCAAGAGCCTTTCCACTCTTCATCAAGTCTCCTTATCACTCTCTTTCCTGATGACACACCAAGTACACTCCTACCTGTCTCCCTGATCACATTAGCTGTAGTTATCCAGTCATCTGGGAGTACCTCCTGACCACCCAGAGCCTGTTTCAACTGTTCCTTAAAAGTCATGCAACAATCTTCTTTTTTCAGCTTCCACCAGTTTGTCTTCTTCTCTGCCTTTGCCCTCTCTTTCTTCATCTTCTTCACCACCAGAGTCATTCTACACACCACCATCCTGTGCTGTCTGGAAACACTCTCACCAACCACTACTTTACAGTCACTGATCTCCTTCAGATTACACCGTCTACACAAGATGTAGTCTATCTGTGTGCTTCTACCTCCGCTCTTATAGGTCACTCTATGTTCCTGTCTCTTCTCAAAGAATGTATTCACTATCGCCATTTCCATCTTTTTTGCAAAATCAACCACCATCTGTCCTTCTACATTCCTCTCCTGGATACCAAACCTGCCCATCACCTCCTCATCACCTCGGTTTCCTGCACCAACATGACCATTGAAATCTGCACCAATGACAACTCTCTCATTTCCAGGGATGCTCATCATCACTTCATCAAGATCCAACCAGAACTTCTCCTTCTCTTCCAGCTCACATCCTACCTGTGGGGCATACCCACTAACAACATTGAACATGACACCCTCCATTTCTATCTTCAGACTCATCACTCTATCTGACACTCTTTTTACCTCCACAACACTCCTAACAAACTCCTCCTTTAGGATAACTCCTACTCCATTTCTCTTCCCATCTCCACCATGATAGAACAACTTGAACCCTGCTCCTAAACTTCTAGCCTTGCTACCTTTCCACCTGGTCTCCTGGACACACAGTATGTCTACCTTTCTCCTCTGCATCATGTCCACTAACTCTCTACCCTTTCCTGTCATAGTTCCAACATTCAAAGTCCCAACTCTCAGTCCAACACTAGTGACTTTCCTCTTCTCTCTCTCCCTACGAACCCGCCTTCCTCCTCTCCTTCTTCCACCAACAGTAGTCCAATTTCCACCGGCACCCTGTCGGTGAACAGCACCGATGGCGGTCGTTGTTAACCCGGGCCTCGACCGATCCGGTATGGATTTCGTAGGTCTGATTCACATATTTGATTTGGCAAGATTTTACGTCGGATGCCCTTCCTGACACAACCCTCTGTATTATCCGGGCTTGGGACCAGCACAATGAGACCCTGGCTTGGGCCCCCCTCGTGGCTACATCGTGGTTTTTGCTATATTTAGTTTATTATCAACTCTATATAGGATTATGCACAATATCCATAGCTAATGCAAACATGTTTTTATTCACATTCTCCCTAGGGGGGCGCTCCACACCATTACAGAAACACTGCTCAATCAGTCAATCAGTCAGTATGTGGTTTCTTCAGTCGTCTGTATCTGCTGTATGGTAATTGCTATTATTGTATTTATTTATTAATGATTGATTTACGAACTATTAAAAAAAAAATTAATTAATTAATTAAATTCATTATTTCTGGTTAAAAATAAAGATGTTTGAGAACATTGGAATGTTTTATCAGCGCTTTTCTTGTGAAACTCCTGATGGGGCCCAGCCTCACCCAGACTCCAGCAGCCCCCGGGTGAATTGTGTTTTAGACCCCTGCTGTAAACCCTGACTTTAGGTGTAATCACAATTTTTAATATTCATTCATTACATTTTTTAGTTTGGTATCTTAAATTGCTTAAATAAATGTGTTATTTGAAACATTAAAGATGAGTTTTAAGTGTTACTCAATATATTATGTAGAGATCACTTCTGCTATTAAGTTCCTGCAAGAGTGGGCGGAGCTTATATCAAAACTGTCTTTGATGGAAACTGGTTTGCTATTTTCTGAATGTCGAAAATAAAGAAAAACAAAGAGGATTTCCCTCCAGAGAGACCCAGCTACATACCTTAAGAGAAGTTAAGAATTAATATATATATATATATATATATATATGTATGTTTTTCAGCTCTGATTCTGCCCTTGGTTAATTAGCAACGTCTTGGTGCTTCACCTTACAATTATTAGCATTTCCATCAGAGTTTGGATTAAGCTGACTTTCTCAGATATTTATTGTACTGTTCCTTAATTTTACCATATATCACCTGCTGTATAGAATTTTGGGGTAATAATTCTAAGAGTTCACTACACCCTCTCTTTATGCTTCAGAAACGAGCCATGAGAATTATACATAAAGCCGGTTATCTTGATCACACTAACAATTTATTTGATCAATCCAGAATTTTAAAACTGCATGACCTTGTTGATTTTTACACTGCCCAGTTACTATACAGAGCTAGGAGGAACAAACTGAGAGGATGCAGGAACTTCAAGGTCAGATTGATAAGAATCACAAAGAAAAGTTTCTGTTTCTGTGTGTAGCACCAAACTCTGGAACAAGTTAGGTAATGAGCTCAAACAATGTTCAAGCATTTATAAAGTCAAGAAAATGTATAAAGAAACTCTAATTTCACAATATGAAGATAAGATGAGTTAAAGATCAACTGGTGTTTGAATAATTCCAAATGTCTGAACTTGAATGTGATGAAATAATCAAAGCTTTTTCAAATGAGTTTTATGTTATGTAAGATGCAGTAATGATTACTGAAAAGTTTACAATCACTATGGCATTAATGTTCTTTACCTGATCCATAATATGTAGCAATGACTACAGGATTATTGTAATTATGTGTTCTAAAGATAATCAATGATTATTAGATATTGTGTGAATCATTAATGTTCACTGAAAATATATAAGAATTCTTTCAAAGAATGATTAATAAGAACTCTATCGTAACTTTAAAACTTGATTTCAATGTGAAATTATTATTTATCAGCATCAATATAACATTGTATTTTGATGATAATCAATGAGTATTATATAGCTGTTACATGATCTATGATTGATGTTACTTTATCATTGGGAATTAAAAAAAGAACAACAAGAACCGGATTACATAATTATGCTAAACAGTGAAATTAAGTAAATCTGTAGGGGTGGGATTATAAAAGTTCGCTTCTTCCCACTCCTTTTCAAGCAATCAATCAAACTCTATTGAATTTATTTAATAATCACAAAAAATTAATGAACCAAATGTGACATAAGTGTGTTTTATTTTTGTTTGTTCTCTATTTTCTAATCAATGCATTTAATTAGTTCTGTAATGAGTTTAAAGTGATTGTGTGTTTTGTCCTGTATTTTTCAATCTATGACAAAAATTGGGTTTAAAGGCAATGGACACAAATGGAAACACACAAAAACAAACAAAAACACAAAAATAACAGACACTCAAAAACGGAAAAACAAAGACAAACAAACACAAAACAAACAGAAACACAAAACAAACAGAAACACACAAAAACAGTCAGAGACACAAAAACAGAAAGAGACACACACACACACAGAGACAATTAGGAATCATCAAGCACCTGGATAGACTTCCTATTGACTGGGAGGAAGCTGGAATGTTCAGAGAAACTCACACATGCAATTCCACACAGACAGGTTCCTGCCGGGATTCGAACCAAAAGCTTTTTGTGGCCCGAAGACAAAAACACAACCTGACAACTAGACTCTTCAGCTTTGCTACATGATTTATAGAGTTCAACGAACATTTAAGTATACATTTCAAATGTTTGTTAAAAAAAACAAAAAAAACTCAAAAGTTCTCTTTTACTCCTGGGGGATTTTTCTTGATGTTTAATAAAATCTGACTCTATGGCAAATGAAATGAAAATGTGAAATTTCCCCTAAATGCATCATAGGTCAGTTTTATGTGGCCTTGTGTTACTACAAATTTTCAGAAGCACGTCATCAACCTTACAGCATCTCACTTTGGTTAAAACACACACAGAGAAAAGTTTCTCAACCAGTGCTTCACCCCCCCCACACACACACACACACACAACTTTCTGCTGAAATTATCATTGGTATCATTAGTCAATTTGCTCGAGTTAAACATTTATCTCTTCAAAATATTGTACCTCAAATATCATTAAAGAATAATAATAAAAAAAAAAACATCTAAAGAGTTTTTAGTAATGTTTCTTCTTCCTTTTTTTTAGAATACTCCCATAGCTTTTAGACAAAGTAAAAACAAGTCTCACCTTGTTTCCCACCACAATAGTGATGGAAATTCTGGCTCTTCTCAGAGATTCAGTTCTTTTACATTGGCTCACTGAAAACCGCGGCTCTTTCAGCTACCAAATGGCTTTTTAATGTTGTTTTTTGCTGTATTTAACTTATTATCAACTACTATGTAGGATTATACACAAAATCCATAACTAATGTAAACATGTTTTTATTTGTAAAAAGTGTATGTTAAGAATTTGCTGCTATTTATCCCATCCAGATAAAATGTACAAAATAAATAAAAAAATAAATAACTATTAACAATTAAGTTAACTATTTTATTCTATACATGTTAGGCTTTTTTCTTCAACTGTTTAATGGCATGATCCCTGGGATGTTCTCCGCCCCCCATGCCATCACACTGCATCTCCCCAGGGGGGTGCTCCCCCCCATTTGAGAAGCACTGGACTAAACCATATTTGTAACTTTTGTCTCATGGAGACAGGATCCAATGAGAGAAAAATTAGTCAAACCTGAACTACAGATTTGACTCATAAGGTGTAGCTCCTCTGTTAAGTGTTTTTACCATGGTGACCACTAAACTAAATCAGTCTGCACAGACCTAAAACTGAACACAGTAACAGATGCAGCCTACTGCTCACTCACCCATCTACATGAGTGCTGGGAGTCGGGGAGCTGTGGTAGATGGGTGACAGAGTGCTGGCAGTACTTTGGTTGCTGAGGCTTAAGGTGTCAGGCCACGGTGAGCACTTCAAGAGACAGAAAGAATCACTGAAGTTATTTTACAAAACTTCATAATGTAGTTATCAGTATCACTGATTCAAGCTACGGGTCATGGGGCGACAGTGGCTCAGGTGATAGAGCGGGTCGGCCAATGATTGAAGGATAGGCGGTTCGATTCCGGCTCCCGCCAGCCAAGTGTCGTTGTGTCCTTGGGCAAGGCACTTAACCCTGCTTGCCTCCAGTGTGGCTCCACTGGTGTGTGAATGCGTATGAATGTCTTGGTGATGGTCAGAGGGGCCGTAGGCGCGTACTGGCAGCCACGCCTCAGTCAGCCTGCCCCAGGGCAGCTGTGGCTACAATAGTAGCTTACCGTCACCAAGTATGAATGAGGTGTGAATGAACAATGTGAGCGCTTTGAGTGTCCTAAAAAACGCAGACATTGTTTACGGTATATTTGCATCTAAACAAAGGTTTAGATGCAAATATTCAGATTCAATTAGTAAAAAAGTTCCGGTTTAGGAGCTTTTTAGTAACCCAATCCAGAATGAGCGAATGTAAAAATGAGGCATTAAACTGCTGTCAAGGTTAACCTTGTGTTAACAAAAATGTGATTTTTTTTTTGTTTTAGAGATTTTAGGAAAATACAGAATAAAACTAGAAACTGAAAATTTTAGCATTAAACAGCAAGAGTAAAAAAGGAAAATAGCATTTAATCATTTATTTGTTTTGACTATAGCCAAAAGCAGAATAAAAAAATGGAGTTAAAGTGATGTTCTAACCAATCACCTGCAACAATGTAGTGATGTTTTAAACTCAAAACCCTTACATTGTGGCTCCTCATGATGGCGCCAAACACACAAAAAGCCATCTTAGGTCCACTAAAGATTAGTAACTCTGACAGTAACAGATCAGCACCTGAGGTTTAAACCTTCATTCAAGTGGGGACTGGAGTTTATCAACAGATCAATAAAGTTTAATTTAAGACAATGGCTGACAGCAAACCTCTTTGAGAAGGGTGGTCTCATGCGACACTTGGTACTTCTCTCTGTCCAAACTACTTTTCCTCTCCATCTTCTCACGGTCCGTCTTCAGTTTGCGGTCAGCTCCCTTAGGCTTGAAAATTAAATGCCAGAAAAAGTCAAAAAAAACAAAACACTTTTTTAAACAAAATCTGAGAAAACCAAAAGACCCCTACTTTGAAAACCTTGATCTGGCAGCTGGATGAGTGCACGTGGTCCACATACTCGCCATGTTCGTTGGTGGTGAAGGTATCCACCTGAATGCGAAAAGGAACACCTTTCTCGCCGCCATGCTTTCTGGGTGTGAACTCCGTACTGATGCAGTTTACCTGTAGTGAAAGATGAATTGGTACCACTGAGGCAGACGCCAGCTTCAATGTTGGTACAGTACCACTGAGGCAGACGCCAGCTTCAATAATGGTATGGAACCACTGAGGCAGACACCAGCTTCACCCAGGTTTCTCACTGAACTTTTCCTGGTTTCATTCTCCTAGTCTGTTCCGAGGAGGTTCATCCATTTCTCTGTACCTGGATGAAGACGGAGGCGTTCTTGGATGGGTCCCAAAGGAACTCGATGGTGTTGAGGTGCAGGGGGTCTGAATGAGGCTCCAGGACTCCCACTGACAGAGGGACGTCTGCAGACATTTGGGAGGGATCTGTTTATCCATAAGAGCTCAAAGTGGGAATTGAACTGCTGACGTCAGTCAGATCACCTATTTCCAGGATCCGGTCTCCAGGCCGGTTCCACCTCCACCCCTCCAGCTGCTGGTGCTCCATGTACTGCAGCCGCCGATCATGAAATACCACTCGTACAATGCTCTGTGGATGAGCAAGTCAGACTTACGGCTAGAGAACATCTGCTGCTCCAGTTCACACCGAGTCCAGTGGTCTGGCCTCTGGACTCGGTGTGAAGGAATATATATATATATATATATATACATTCAGAGATGCAGAAGAGGTTTACTGCTAAAGGTGAGAATTCTAATCAACCATCAGTATTTTGTTCGACACACAAATGTTGGAGGGACACCCACATCCACAGAAGAGAACCATGTTGCTGATGGAGTCCTCCACAGACCAGCAGGTTTCTATCTGCTTCAGACTTGGAAACCAAAGTTTTAAAGATATATTCTCAATTTGTAATCAGATTACAACAAATAAATTAGAATACTTCTGCCTTCTTCATGAAACAGACAAATGTCTCAGTTGGTTCTAATGAACTCAGTTCTTGAGAATCTAAGTTCTGCACTTGACTAAATTCAGTTTTTCTTTAAATAAAACAGCAGAATTTCTGCTTCCATGGGGATGAAACCAACAGACCCGACAGGCCAGGTCAGGTGACAGGATATGCTCTCCAATAACAGTTTATCTGAAGCAGACTTTTTTAAGATGTTTCTCTGTCTTTTTATTGATCATTTCATTTTCATCTAGTTTCTAAAGGAACTTAACTGCTTTCAGGGTCACAGGGTTGTTGGAGCCTATCCCAGGTACTGTTGGGTAAAGGTCGACTCTGGAGAGGTCAGCAGGCGGTTGCAGGACCATGCACTCTCACGTTCACATCTACCGACTATAAACCTGTGATGCCTGTTTGTGGACTGTAGGAAGATGCTGGAGAAAACCCTCACATGCACCAGGACAAACTCCACACACAAAGATTCCAGCCGGAGTTTGAAACAGGGTATTTTGCTGTGGGCAACAGTGCTAACCACTACACCACAGCAGCATTTATTTAATCCTGACATTATCCTAAAATCCTTCAGATTTATCTAAAAGACCTCCTCTACAGAAGAAATCCTAACTTTCCCTGAAGGAAGGACAAGCTAAGATATCTAAAAAAAAACCCAAAGATGGCGTATTTTATTTATTCACCTGCGATTCTAAACAAGTAAACAAAGAAAATAAAATCATCAACAACAACAAATGTCTCTGTTCTCTAATCATATTTTCATGAATTGAGAATGAACCTTAAATAAACAGCCAAATATATTCACATATAAACACATTTGAATAATGAATCTTTATTTACACAGCTCTTAGCAACACCTTGAGAGCTTTAAGTTTCAGGTTTTCTGTTGGATGCGGGAGTCCAATTCTGACCAGAGAAAGTTCTAATTCTCTCTTGGATTTTACGTTTCTGAAACGCATTCACGGGAAGACTTAAAAAAACATTAATGTGACGCAGCGGTGTGTGAAATGAAGCGCTGCTGTTTGCACAGATGACGCGTTCCTGTGCTTCCAGGACGCTGAGACTACAAACGTCCTGATAGCGAGCAGCAGCAGCTTGACGACAGCGGCACGGCGGGGGGTATTTTAAACTACAGAAATACTTTGTTTCACAAGAACCTGTGAGGTAAAATAGAAAGCAGCATGACAGGTAGAAAAAGCTGTTATTAAGTCTCTCCACAGAAAAACACAAATAAGGAACAAAAGGCAGCAGAGACGACAGAGTCCTCAGAAAGAAAACCCAAAAGAAAAGAAGAGACAGAACCAAAAGACAGTTCAGGAGTCCAGACCACCAACCCTCAACCTGAGAGGGTGTAGACTAGAGACTAGCCTCAACAAAAGAGAGTCTTGACTAGAGACTAGACTCAACTTGAGAGGGTCTAGGCTAGAGACTAGATTCAACCTGAGAGAGTTTAGACTAGAGACTTGACTCAACATGAGAGGGTCTAGACTAGAGACTAGACTCAACATTAGAAGGTCTAGACTAGGGACTAGACTCAACATTAGAGGGTCTAGACTAGGGACTAGCCCCAACATAAGAGAGTCTAGACTAGACACTAGACTTAACATGAGAGAGTTGGTGGTCCCGGGACAGACTAGGAGAAAGAAACCAGGAAAAGTCGGAGTGGAGAGGACACACACTCATACTTCCTCAAACCTACCTTTACATATTTGCTGCTTATATCTGTATACTCCACTAGCTTTCTGTTTAGCAAACGGATTTCGTAGGACTGACCTACATTTTAAAACATTAGAAAAAAAAAACTGATTACAAAAGAAAAATGGAAATCAGTGAATCAGAATGGGGGGAGGGGGTGTAGAGATACAGATGGAAGGGGCAGCTCTATTGATGCTCAGGGTTAGGATGCAGCAGGGGGTAAATCAGACAATTATCTCAGAGGTTCATGAAGTTTTTATAAGAATTTGAACATTTGGGGTAAATTTCACAGTAAAGCAGCAGAGATTCAGTCTTTCATTGGTATTCAGCCACAGAAGTCATCTTTGATCTGAAGTTTTCTTTATTTTAGGGTGGGATTTGAAGCAGACTGAAACACTGAAGCAAAAGCTGGAGGAAGAGGTTCATCCAAGTGCATCTTTTACAGGTTTACAGTGTAAGAGTTCAGCCGAGCGGCAGCTGCAGGACAGCGGGAACTCCGCCGGCTCACAGCCTCATATCTACCTTGGTTCAGGTATGTGAGCGTCTCATCCTGCTGCTTCACAGCCGGAGACGTGGATGCACACAGGACGTAGTGGAAGGGGCTACTCGGAGAGCCGCTCTGGAGCCGTGCTTCCTCATTCTTCAGGAACGGGGCCAGCGCCTCTCTGGGGGGGTGCATAGGAGAGCAGAGAGGCCATCGACACCATTGTCCTGCTGGTTTTATCTAACCGCCTGATCACAGAGCAAAGGTGCAACAGGCTGAAGGTGCAGAGGCTCTGATTCTGTCGTTAGCTTCCTCAGAGCCTGAATGTTTAGCTGAGATATTTTCTTTAGTGTTAAAATTATTTTCTTAAATTTGTTTTCTTCAGGACTAAAACAGCATTTTATTTATAATTTAGCCATAAAAAATCCACTTACATGGAACCCAAATGATAGAAAAATGTTGGAATCTTTTCAGAAAGCTTGAAAGTGCTGATCCAGATCTGGTTCAGAAGTGAATCTAAAGAAAAGGGGGGTGTCTTCAGTGCACCCCCTGGTTACCTGATGCAGTTGCTGAAGGACTCAGGTTGGGGGTGGCAGAACAGCATGGTGAGGGTTAAACTGAGATCTCTGCAGGCAGACGCTCAGAGCTCTGCAGCAGCTGCTCGCCTCTTATACCGTCCCACAGATGTCATCACAGCACATTAGCATAACTCTGTTGACCTTTAAGGGGAGGGTCAGGAGTGCACCTCCCCCTGAACACTCATGTTTCACTTGAAGCAGCTGATCTGCAGCAGGAGGAAGAGGAGTCCCAATGTCAGTGATGCAATCCTATAGTGGTCAGTAAGGATGCAAACCAGTCCAGATCTCAGGTTTATTGAAACAGAAGTCTCACTGAAATTCCTGGTTTTATCAAGAAGAGCAATGAAATAAACACAACGAGTGTTTGTGAACATGCAGACATCTCCGTCACAACCACACAAACTCCAACTGCTATGACTATCTCAGACGTGCAGCCATGCTGGCTGTTGTGTGAATGTGCAGAAGGACGTTCACCAGAAGGACCGTCACCAGGACTCGAACCATCCAAAGCTTTGTCCAGTTTAGGATGATCTGATGATGAGGAGGAGCTGCAGAGCGATGAAGATGCAGGAGATGATCAGATGATCATGGTCAGTCATCTTCCTATGTGGACTCTGGCGAAGCTGCCCCCCCCCCCCCCTCAGGTGTGAGAGGAAACGTCGGAACAGCTGCTGCTGTTGGTGTTGGTGGTCTGGGCTCTCTGGATGTAAAGGTTCAGGAGCTTCATCTGCAAACAGACACGGTTATTACACATCTGGTGATGGGGGTGGGGGGGGGCTTCAACAAAAACAGCCACATAGTGATCAATAGTGTTAGTGCATGCATTGTAAGCTTCCTTCATGGCGCTCACAGTCTGATCCTGTCAGGATTGAGTGGAAACTTCACGAGTTTCATCATAAACTTTAGTTCATTCAGCAAAGCTGCTAAAACTTCTTATTTTTATTCACTAAATGTATCTTTTAAATAAGATGTCAGGAACTCATCACTGCAGATATGTGAGATCTGAAGTCTAATACACTTTAAGGAGATGTATTTTATTGAAAGTTTGTCCAAAATCCGCTTTTATCAGTTGAAAACTTTACCACCAGAGAGAAATTAGATTACTGCAAAACTTGAACTCAACACCAACTTTGTGTTCAACATTTAAAAATCTTGATGTTTAAAAGAGATCATCAGTTCTCTGAAAACAGAAGAAAAATAGAAAGGCAGCAACCGGAACAGACCCACTCCAACAAAAATACAGTTTGGTGTTTTTAACATTTTGTTGTAACATTTTTATCACAATGGAGAACATTTATAAAATGATTTCCAATTAAAGTATTTATATCTTCAAACTGTGATGGATCAGGAGCAGATTGAAACGTTCTGGTTTGTGATGCAGCTGCATGGGCAGGTCAAAGTCTCCTTACTCCCCTCCAGATCAGAAGGATCTGCATGCAGACAAATAGATCCATGAACATCTTTTCTTTTCTGGTCTGAGCTGGAATCTGGATCAGAACTGGACGGCTGAATAGAAACAATGTTGCTACCGTTTATTTTGTTTTCCACTATGCAAACTTGGGCTGTGAGGTTCTATAGCAGGAGAGAATCAAAGGGCAGATGGGAAATTAGCAGAGCTAACTTTTTCACCAAAGGTCCCACAAAAAACCCAGAGGAAAATTTCTGATAAAGTTCTGCTGCTCTGCAGAAACTAGGGAATAAAAACTTTAAAGAAACCACTGGTAATGCTTTTACAATCGAAAACTGAACTGGGACTTTAGGTCCTGGACAGGTCTGGTCTGGTCTGGTCTGGTCTGGACTGGTCTGGTCTGGTCTGGTCTGGACTGGACTGGACTGGACTGGTCTGGTCTGGTCCAGTCTGGACTGGTCTGGTCTGGTCTGGACTAATCTGGACTGGTCTGGACTGATCTGGACTGATCTGGTCCAGTCTGGACTGATCTGGACTGGACTGGTCTGGTCTGGTCCAGTCTGGACTGGACTGGTCTGGACAGATCTGGACTGATCTGGTCCAGTCTGGACTGGTCTGGTCTGGTCTGGACTGGTCTGGACTGATCTGGACTGATCTGGTCTGGTCTGGTCTGGTCTGGTCCAGTCTGGACTGGTCTGGTCTGGACTGATCTGGACTGGACTGGACTGGTCTGGTCTGGACTGGACTGGTCTGGTCTGGACTCGTCTGGACTGATCTGGACTGGTCTGGACTGATCTGGTCTGGTCTGGTCTGGTCCAGTATCTCCAGGCAGTTGGGAATTCTAAATTATCCAGGGAAAATCAGGAAGTTGTTTGAGAATTTCCAACTGGAATTTTAAACATGATGATTGGACCAGCTGATGATGCAGTAGACATGAGCGGGGGGGAGTAACACCTGGAACTGAATGGTGTGATGGGGGGAAAATTGATCCCACAAACATGAATCTGGTGGTTTTAAAGCTGTAGGCTCTCACGTCTCATGCAGATGAGAAGAAGGAACACAGGTGGAGGTGAGGTGGAGGCGGTCTCTGCAGTCAGGTGGACCTGACCCTCAGCGCCCCACCTTTATGTAACTTAACTTCTAAACTGACCCGTTTAATTATCTGCCAGCTGGAACCGGCTGAGAATTAACAACATGGGAAGAAGATAAGGCGGTGCGTCTGTGAGGAGGCTTCTGTGAGTTTGTGTGGGCACAGAAAGTGATAGTGGGAAGCCGTGCACCTTGCTCCCCGTAAGCGGCGCCAGGTGAGGTTTGAGCTCCTCGCCGATGACGGAATAGATGGCCACTAAACAGAAGACGCTGGCCTTGCGAACACTGCTCTCGGTGTTGTCGTATCCCTGCAGCAGACACACAGGCGCAGCAGCGTGGGAGGGGTTGCAGAGAGTGCAGAGTACACGCAAACATTTCCAGGGACAAATAAGGTAAATAACTCTGACTGTCCAAATATGAACATTGTCCAAATAAGCCAACGTGGACGCTGCTGCTCATCAGCTGCAACAAAACGGACAATTTACTAAAACTAAGGACAGTAATGAAGCGCATGCACGCTCATCTGGTAAACCCTGGTTGGTGCTCAGACCTGCAGGAGTCCTGGAATGACGTCCGGCAGCAGCTGCTGCAGAAACTCCTTAGAGATGCGCTCCATGACTTTGGTCTCCATCTTGATGGCAGCAAGATTGATGGGGTAGTCAGCGGTCTGCACGATGGGGCACAGCACCTTGATGCACTGCTCGGCATGGATGGATCCGGCCAGCGTGGAGGCCGCCTCCTCAGCTGCACGCACCACCTGACAGAAATCATCATCAGGAAAAAAGCATACATGTAACTTTAAACCCTCACTGATACTGGTTCTTTATTTTCTTGATGCGACTCACATCAGAACTAAATGATCTCCAGCAGCTTAAAGAAAGAGCTAACAGAACAAACTGATTAGTCAAATCTCTGATCCTCAAAGATTGAAATGATGTTTCAATAATCAGTGAGTGATGAAAAACTTCACAATATCTCCTCACACATTGAATGCGTTTTTGTCTCTTAACTTCATTGCAGGTTTTGAATTAATATAATCTGGTAATCAGGATTTCCAAAGTCAGGCCTCGATGGCCGGCCTCCTGCTGGTTCTCCAGAATCCTGCCTTATCTGCTGCTGATCACCTGGATCAGGTCAGTTTAGCCAATAAGGAGCTTCATTGGTGAGTTGACTGGAAAACATGTAGGACACCAGCCCTCCAACTACAGCTCAAAGTTTCAAGAGGAGAGTTATTTTTCCACTGGAAGGTTGGAAAGTCTGAAACAACAAAAACTTAAGCCGAGAAAGTGTAAAGACATTTCTGAGTCTCCGTGAACAAACCGTTTCCTGCAGAAACAGGCAGTTCTCTCTGGTAAATCCTGGACTGAAGATGCACAACATGAAGATGGAAGAGTCAGCACAGTCTCCAAACATGAACAGAAAAGTGGCGGCAAAGAAACCTTTAAGAGTCAAACATGACCTGGACCTGGAGAACTTTCTAAAAAGATTTCATTTTATTGGAGAAAGACTGTTCAGCTGTTAGATCTGTAAAATGTGGGGACTTTTATGATTATTATTTTACAATAAAATGATCTTTAATAATCTGTATATGTAATGTTTAAATGTTTGACTTTATGCTGTTTCAGTGAGGACGGATGAAAATCAGAACTCCTCAATCAACATTTTTTTACTCCCAATTCACAGAATTTGTCAACCATAGAAAAAACCTGCAGCTGGTCCTGCAGCACAGAAACTTTCTGTGTTTTTCCAGCACAACTTTCCTTATGTAAAACAGATCTGGAATTTTCCTCAGTGATCAGTGTTCAGCCTGTTATCTGAACTGTATTTGCGCAGCGTGTCCTGACCGTCCCTGCAGGAAAACCAGTCGAACCGCAGTGACTCCTGCGCAGTCAAAGGTTGCTCTTTCCATGTTTAGCTTTTCTTCTTCTCTAATAAATAAGTAACCCAGCCGTCTTAAAGAAAACTGTCATGCAAGGAGACCAGCACAGCCAGAGGACAACAATCATTCATCTCATGGAGTTCAAGTCACATGTTGAACATGAGTGTACTCACTGAAGAGTCAGGAAGTGGATTTTCATTTTAAAAACTTGCATGAGAGGCTTTAGAACACAAACAGACAGCATGAAGCTTCACAGCAGAGAACAGTCACATCAATCCACAGACACTCATTTGTGGGTGGCCGCAGACCTGTCGTCCTGGACCCCAGGAACGGCGAGGAAAGTGGTCCCTGGCTGGGCTGAGGCTCTTCGTGGCCCATGCTCTTTGGCAGTGTTGGTCCCTCCAACTCTGCCTGTTCATCTTGGAAAAGGCTGTGAGCGTGAGCGGCTGCTTGTCACACTTTTGTTTGAATTTCTACATTCCATAACATCATTGACTACAGTCGCAAAATCACCTGAGTACAGGTGTTTGCTCACACACAACCAATATATGTGTTTGTATGCAGGAATGATGTCTGACGAGTTTGTTTGTGAATCTGGAAGAAGCTCTGAGCTGTAATCTGTTTACTCAGAAGTTTGATCAGACGACTGCAGAAATACAGTCAGGAGTTCTTTATGCTGCACCCACACTAAACACGACTTACGCATTCAAATTAGCTTCAAACCCCCTCAGACTGAAACTGAAACAGGGCGTCTCAAACTGTATGGAGCAGAGGTCGGGAGCCCGCAACTCTTTAGTGCCCATAAAGTGACTTTCTGGAGTCTTTGCAAGAATGCATGAAGATGGAAAAAGACTGGAACATATAGTAATATGGTTTCAGAACAAACATGAAAAAGTTCCTCAGACTGTCATGAGAACCTCTGATGGTCACTGTTTTTTTTTCAGACTGCCCAGGGCGCGCCTCAAACATTCCCCGACACTCCAGACAACAGAGAACACCTCAGACATTATAGTAGCTTTTAATGGTAGGAACTCCAGCATCCCTAATGATGTTTCTACAAACTGAGGACTAAACTATGCTTGTCTCACCTCTTTTCTTACTGCAAACTGAATGTTATCCGTCCTTCTTCTAAACCTGCTTAGGAGGTTGGAGCATATCCTTGCTACTGTTGAATAAAGGCAGCGTTTGCCATGGACAGGTTGCCAGTATATTGTAGGGCTACACACTCTCAACCACTCACACTTTCACACATGGGGTCAATTTAGAGTCGCTGACCAATCGATGGAGCATGTTTTGGACTTTTGGAGGAAGATGGAGAAAACCCAACCATCCATCAGGAGAACTCACTAACTCCAAGAAGAAAGGTCCTGGCCAGGATTCACACCATTTTTTAAAAATGTATCATAGGAAAAATATTTTAAACTCTGGTGGGGACCATGAAATAAACAAAATACAACGAGTGAGGATCTTCACCAAACACCTGTGTGTACATGCTGCTCACCTCCTTGTGAGAGTCTTTGTGAGCCTCCAGAGTCTTCATGATGGTCAACTCGGCGTAGTTTTTAAAGCGGGCCGGTTGGGTCCTAAGGATCTCCTTCAGGACTCGCAGGGCCATAGCTCGGATGGTTTGCTGGATGGAAACAGTCCGTAAATGAGCTGTTCCACAGAGCACTACTTTAGATTTCTGCTAAATATTTGTGAATTCATCTTGATTTAAGGAGACGGGCGATCCAATGACCTACATCTTTATCAGCCAGCGTCTCCAGCAGAAGCAGTAAGATGGTTTTGAAGTGTTCGTCCCACACAGCCACGCTGTCCTCCCATGTGATTTTCAGTAACTCCACCAAAGCCACTTTTCGTTCCTCAAAGCACTCGTTGTGATTGGACAGTTCCTTCAGTAAGTCAGCAACAAAATCCGAATGATCCTGACCAACTAATGACAAGAGAAAATGACTCAGATCCTGCTTCACTATCTGAGATTCACATTATATGTCTTCAAGACCAAGAGAAAAATCTGTAGTCATTATGAAATGATTTGTTAGAAAGTGTTCATTACGGGATATAGAATGTTAGCACAGACACAGCTCTGAGTTCTGGTTTATGTTTTGTAGGACCAAAGAAATGCACCCGAGAAAAATCAAACTAAACAGTTAGAGTTGATTTGCTGAAGGATTAACCAATGTTCAACTGCAGTTTCTGTTGCAAAAACTCAAGAGCATCCAAGCAAAAGGTTACACTCCTCACCATAAGAGATATTGTTAAAACTCACTGGATAAACAATATAACCAGTGTTTCACTTCACAGATTTTGAATTGAAATGGTTTAATTCAAGCAATCAAGTAAGAATGAATGTAAAGTCAAACCAACAGAGAATCACATCTATACAAAGTTACAACAGACACAAGATAACTAGGCATCAGCGGAGGGTAGTAAATATATGGGGTAATGAATATAGAGGGTTATAAATATCAAACTAATGAAAATGTTTTTTCTCATTCGTTGTGAGTAATCTCAAAGAGAACTTTATGTATTTCATGAAAATAGTTAAATCTCTCATGTAAATAATAATGTCCATAACTTATGGTGAGTGGTGTGAATCTTAACTATCAGGTTAGAGACACAAAAGTTTGTTATGATCTTTTTGTGGCTTTGTGTTGCTGCAGCTCACACTCTCTGAACTGCTCCACATCATCATCAAACACCGCCTCCTTCAGCGCGCTCCTGTCGTACGCGCACACGCCAAACTCACGACCTCGCCCCACAGAGAGGGAGTGCTGGGACGGGCTGGTCAGCAGGAGGGTCTTGTTGTCTGAGGCAGTACGACCCCCCTCCACCACATCCGGGCCTGCAGAAACGACTTCTCTTGCTGCCTGCAAGACAAAAATGAGGGGAAACATTAGTTCTTATTTTTTGAATGGAGACTATTCACTTGGGGGGGGGGGGGCGTTGTGAACTTGACAACATATCCTACATTGGTTAACTCACCTCAGAACAATACTCTTTTTAAATTATTTAAATTAGATTTCTGCAGGTTTGAAAGCAGAAGAGAAGGATGATTTAGAGCTGAACGTCTCTTATCACTGTTAACAAATATGATTTACTCCAACCTGTTTTCCTGTGACCACGTATCTACGACACAACTTCCAAAAATTTTGAGGAGGAGTCCCTAAAGGATCATTGTTTGTAGGCAAGTTTATTTGTATAGCACATGTCATGTACAGAGACAATTCAAAGTGCTTTACATTAAACATTAAAGGAAACAAAAGAAATAGTAAAAATGTGATCATTAAATTAAAATTAAAAGAAAGTAAAAAGATTTTAATTTAAAACAAGCATAGATAAACAGTGCAGACGTAAACTTTTGAATACATATTAATCAAATAACTGAGAACAGGTGAGTCTTTAACCTGGATTTAAATACACTGAGTGTTTCAGCAGATCTAAGGTTTTCTGGAAGTCTGTTCCAGATCTGTGGAGCATAGAAGCTGAATGCAGCTTCTCCATGTAAAGTAAACCTTTTTGTATCATTTAAAAAGGTTTACTTAGTACTTAAAAAAAAAACTCTTTCCACATCGAGTTATAAACTTTCCAAATCGGAAAAAATTATAAGTTTGCCAAGTAGGTTTCATTGTGAACCAAATGTCTGTTCCTTTGACACCACACGATGAACTGAAGCAAAGTATCTTGATTAAGTACCCACTCTGCTTTATAATCTGCTAGGAGATATTTTATATTAATGTTTCATCAAACTGAATACACTTGAAGCTGCAGAGAACTTTATTAAGATGCATGCAGTCATCACGTCAATAACTGACTGACTTACCAGCCAAATAAACAATTTTGCATAGAAAAACCTCAGGTGTTTGATTGTACATTATATTATGTAAAACTTGAATGGCGTGCAGCGTTTGACTTACGAAGCAGCTGATTACACATTAATTTTAATTGTTCTTTATTTAATGTCTTTTTTTATTTTATTTTTTTTCTTCAGCTTGTAGCAAAAACTTAGAGTCATTAATTAATGATTGACATGTCGGAGTTGTGTTTTGGTTGGACCTGAATTCTGCCAAAAATAATAATTTAAGCTGGTCTGACTCCATTGTGTTAAATAATGACTTTAGATACATTGAAATCCTGAGTGACAGGGAGGACATGGAGCCATGCTGCTCAGGGAGAGGCTGGGACTCACTGTGGCGTCTCTCTTGGTCTCTTGGTGAACAGGTTGGTTCAGATCATCCTGGTTCCGAGTGCTGAAGCTCCTAATGGTCTCAATGCTGCCACAAAGTGAGCTGCTGATCTTTTCTGGGTTCATGTTTTCTGTGCCATTCTCCAACAAACTGACGGGAACAGAGATACATTTGAGGACAACAAGAAACCACCAAAATGCAGATCCATCCATCCATCCATGTTCTTCCACTCCTCTGGGACCGGGTCGCGGTGGCAGCAGTCTAAGCAAAGATGCCCAGACTTCCCTATCCCCGGTCACTTCCTCCAGCTCCTCTGGGGGGACCCCAAGGGTTAGGGTCTATCTCACGCTCCGATCTTCCCTCACTCGTGAACAAGACCCCAAGATATTTAAACTCCTCCACCTGAGGCAGGAGCACTCCACCCACCCAGAGAGGGCAAACTACCTTTCTCTGGTCAAGAACCAAGGCCTCAGTTCAAAATGCAGATCTTTTTTTTTCAGGGTGGGAGAGTTTTTTATATATCAATGACAGCTTTATAACAATAATAAAAAAAAAAAACTCAGTGAATGACCGCCCTCTTCAGATCAACCTGCAGAATTAAATGCATGAATATGATAAAAGAAGGACATGCATTGGGGGGTTAGGAAAGGGTGTGCATTGACACCCCCCCACCCACCCCGACTCCAAACCAGCTGCCACAGCAATGACACAAATGAATGTGTGGGGAGGCAACATGGAGACGGAGGGATAAGAATGACAAGCAGAAACACAGTCTGAGCTGCACTGGAGTTAGTACAGAGGGTTTAGTCCCAGTTCTTATTGGACTGAGTCTGCGCCCGATCCGAATTCTCCCCTTTTTTCTCCCCCTAGCCCTTCCCCTTCGTTTATCCCTCTTTGCTCGCTCCAAACGGAGGGGGATGAAAAAATAGTGTCTAATATTTCGGACGTGACTTTCGTTCAATGACGTCATCAACATCACCGATCTGATAGCATTAGCGCGGAGCTTCCAGTGCTTGAATAAACATAACAAACACGGTTTTATAACTTTAAAAAGGTCACACTACAACATAAAGTCATTACTTACGTTTAATGTAAACTTCTGAGGTTCAGAGAACACCAACGTGAAGAAAAGAGCTTTTCAGAGCAACAAGGTTTACTCTCACGATAGCAGACTTTGGACCCCTCTGTTTGGAGCGTGAAACTTAAAAATAATAATCCGGACACGACTTTGACTTCAACTGACCATCCAAATGGAGGGGGAGGGAGGAGGGGAGTATTCGGATCGGGCCTAAGACCTTACAGGATTAAAACCTGAGCTCAAACATAGAATCATGGAATGCATCACAGGAAAGGCGGTGCAGAGTCCAGTTTGAGGCTCCTCTTGTTAAGCTCTGAGGATGTGAACATCAAATATGAAGTCTTCGGTTTGGACACAATGAAGTTCAGTCCAATAGGAGACCAGTCACACCAAGTTGGAATAGCTTACTTGTGAAAACACAAAAGTAGCTCTCCACCATGATCAACACCTTAGAGCTGTCAAAAGACACCAGAGACAAGATTGTAGACCTGCTCTAGACTGGGATAAACAAATACAGACTAAGCAGCAGTTTGGAGTGAAAAGACAACTGTTGGAACAATTAATAAAAAATGGAAGAAGATTACGGAGAATCTCCCTCCACCTGGAGCTCTATGAAAGATCTCATCTAATTGAACAATGATCTGCAGAAACCTAAGGAAACAGCCCAGAACTGGTCAAACAGTGCTGGGACCACAGTAACAAAGGTTACCATAGCAACACACAGCATCATCACGGATTCAAATCCTGGAGAGGTAAAGATTGAGGGCTCATTGTTTATTTGATTTTAAATGTGTATTTGTTTATTTTTACATAATTTGGGGTTCCAGCTCAAAAACTCAACAAAAGTTTTGTGATGTTACCTCTGAGACGGAGAAGAGTCAGTCGGCGGGTTGAGGGGACCGGTTCTGTTGGAAGGGTGATGTGATGGCATCCAGCTGACCATCCTGCTTGGAGACTCCTGGAACCAAAGAGAAAACAATCAATACAACCAAAGATGGGAGACAATCTGATGACAGCAGCCAACCAACCATGTTGCTGCTGCTGTTTTTCAGCTGGTTGTGCAGCAGTTTGGTGGCACCGTCCTGAAAGGTTTTGGGTAAGGCTCCAAGCAGCATGGTGAACTCTGGAGTGTTGAGGTTGAACATGAAGACTAGCACTAGCTGGGCCGCCTGTATGGAGGGACGCACAGCAGGTCAGGAAGAGCTATGAAGGAGGAATGGCAGTCAGACTTATCTAAAACAGAGATTTTAAGGGGATATAAGAAAAAATGCATTTTTCACCAGCTTCAATCAGATGACCAGCAAATGTGGACCAAAGAAAAAAACATTGTTAGTGCTGCATTCAATTGCACTTTTGAAAGACTTTATTCAAGGTGAAACATAAACACAAGAAGCAGGTTCTGGTGGAGAACAAGATGTTTTTGTTGAGATGACTATTAAACATGCTGGTTAAGTAAAAAACCTAGAATCCTGTAACATTCAGAGGAATTCATGTCCAAACAAGGATCTGGTCTTCATCATCAACTCCATTTTACGGTTGGGAGAATTCTGGTCAGACATCTCCACTTCAATGTTTGAAGTCTTGAGGTTTGCTGAGGCGTGGCTTTTCTGAACCAATTCCTTTACTCAAAGGAGCAACTTCTCCTCAGAGAACCATCAGCACCTCCAATCTTTGACTAGCAGGATTTAATTTAAAATGAGTTATAATTGAAGCAGGGTGCCTAGAAGAAGCTTTGCTGGACTGCTGGGAGTTTGACATGTAAGAGCAAATTCCAAACTGTACAAAAAACTGTTGATTACATTTAAGGTGATCGATAATTTCAATAAATATTTGAAACATTGTTGGAAAGCCAGGATTGTAGAGAAAAATGTTTCAAAGAAACAGAAGTTAGTGCGAGCCCATCAGACAAAGAAAAACCAAAGCAATCACTAAAAAGTAAAAATTCCTGTCACGTAAAGAAAAACTGCAGAGTTTAGGTCAAGCTTTTGGTGAGAGATATTCTTTAGTTTCTGCATTAGGAACCAGGCAGGTTGTTTTTATGTCGGGTTGGTTGCTGAGGAGACTCTACTTCCTTCTCTTCTCTTGGTTGGTCTTTAGCAGTGGTATACCGTCGGGGCCTGCAAAGCTTTCAGTGAAGGCCTAACATTGTCTGAAAAGACGTATCTAAATCACAGAGAAATGTTTTACTTTTAAATATATATTTGCCCAAAATATAATTTAGATATTTCCAACTGTTCTGTCTGCTTCTTTGTGGTGGCTTTCTGCTGATTAAACCACAGTCATATATAGATTAAACTTTTACGTTGATTCAATGACCAACCAATCAGAATTTGAGTTAGGGTGTCTGTAGTTTCATAAGAATGAATGATGACGTATTTGCCTCTGATTGGATGGTCAATGCTCGCACTACCAAAAGCTAATCTCTTCTGTTTTTCAGGCTGTAGGCAGCAGCTGCTCTGGATTTTATCTTGAATCACTCACTGTTTTGCAGTTAACAATAGAAGAAGGTGGAGAAGTTGATTTAGTTGCTGATTTATTGTGAAACTCGTTCTTAAGATGGAATTTTGTGGGAAAGCTGGACATTGTCAAAAAAGGCCAACCAACCCTGAAGGTAATGAGTCTCTCGTAAGGAAAAGGACTTGTCCGCCACTTTCAGCCTTCCAGCAGTTCTGTCTGGACAGGCAACAGAGTTTTAAGACAATCTTGAGCGACAAAGAGGCCAGAATAAGAACTTCCACGCCACCAGTGAACGTACCATGGCTTCTCCGAACACCTCGAGCTGCAGGGTCTCATTACTGGCAGCTCCACGGCAGGATTTCAGACAATATCATTTCCTAGACAAAAACAGTTTTCCAGACCATGACAAACTGGTGTTTATCACCCTCATCAAACCCCAGGAGCACCAGAAAAACTTCCTGCTCGCATCCCTCTCCAGTTTAACAACGCGCTCTGATCTGTCTCAGTTGAGACTTTCATATCCAACATGCATGATTCTGCAGGAGAATCTCCTGCTGAACTCCTAGACTTCCTTCATGGATGGAGTTCATCTTGAAATAAGTTTGATTTGCTGTAAATAAAAAAGCTTATTTTGAAGGTTAATGAGTTGTCAGTTGTACTGTGCTATTTGTTTCAGCGGTTATTGCAGTGGGAGGAGACTTGCATGTGCAGAGTTTGTTTTTACCAGATGGGAAATTGTAGTGAATTCAGTCAATTTAATGATCCATTCATGATGGAGTTGCTTCATAAAATAATATGCATATATTACTGGATGATGTTAGAAATATAAGATAGTTCATATTAACGAGGATGTTTTTGGCGGAGGGAGACTGAAGGCTCAGCTCTGAAGTGAACTGACCACCACTGGTCTAAGATAACTCCCAGGCGGTCGAGCAAAGTTTGATCCCAAGGGCTGAATACGATCAATGTGAATAAGTCTTCAATTCAATTCATCCATCCATCCATCCATCTTCTTGACCGCTTTGTCCCTTTCGGGGTCGCGGGGGTGCCGGAGCCTATCCCGGCTACTGAAGGGCAAAGGCGGGGTACACCCTGGACAGGTCGCCAGTCTGTCTCAGGGCCTCAATCACACACCCATTCACTCTCACATTCACACCTAGGGACAATTTAGAGTCACCAATTAACCTATGAAGCATGTTTTGTGATGGTGGGAGGAAGCCGGAGTCCCCGGTGAAAACCCACGCATGCACGGGGAGAACATGCAAACTCCACACAGAAAGGTCCCAGCCGGGATTCGAACCGGGGCCTTCTCGCTGTGAGGCGAGAGCGCTAACCACTGCACCACCGTGCAGCCCCAATTCAATTCAATTCAATTCAATTTTATTTATATAGCCCAAAATCACAAAGAAAATTTGCCTCATTGGGCTTCATGCAGGTAATTTTACAGATGCAGAAGTTAGTCATAAAATATGAAAAAATAGCTAAAAACTAAACAGACTAAATAAACTGGTTATCCCTGCCCTTAGACCCTCCCTCCCGGTAAGGAAAAACTCTGAAAAATCCGGAGTCAGGAAAAAATAAGAAATCTTAGGGATCCCCTAAGGTTTCTTCTGATGATCTTCGACCATCGATGAAACACAGAGATGAGCTTTTGAAAAACGCAGCAAGACTCAAGCCCTTCACCAGGACTTTGTTTCGAGGGAAAACAGTGGAAAAAGTGTGAACATGTAACATGCATGAGGAGGAGATAACTGCAGCGGACTCAAGGCCATCCACAGGACTGATTATCAGACTTCTGCTCCACAAACTGCAGCTGAGCAGACACAAACCAGAAGACTGATAACTCTCTAGTAAACATGTTTTATTCAACATGTTATTTGCAACAGCCATCAGACTGAAACAGAAGCAGAAGTCATCTTCTGTGGAGAATCGTTTTATCGTCTCATATCTGACACAAAAACATTCAAATGAAGAAAATGTGTTTTGATCTCGATAAGATGTCAGACCTGCATGGACTCACCTTTCTCACATCTGAACTTTTGGGTTCGGTGGTCCAGGTTATGATACGAGACACAGCCAGCCGGGTCTCACTAGAGTTCACAAAGTCTGCCGGGTCCATGTGGTGAGCCAGAGACTCGATGTACTTCAAGATCGCCACCTTCACCTGAGTAGGGTGAGCTTTAGTTCACGTCTGAACAGAATCAAGTTACGCATGAAAAAGAGTCTAAACTTAAAAAAAAAAAATAAAAAAAAAAAACGTTTTTTGAAGAGATTTTTGTCAGATGTTTGAATGTCTAGGATTCTATTACATTCTACAGACTAACTCCGGACTTCATAGTTCAGTTTCTTTTATACTGACATGAATACTTGTGACCTAAAAACATTTTGACCTCAGGGTGAAAGAAGGGTTAGCACAAAGATTTTTACTGTCAAAACAACAAAATTGGGAAAATATTCTGACATAAAAACATTGAACAAAGTTCATGACTCAGATCATTGCACAAAATGCAACCATGTAAATTCAAGAAGAAGTTACAGCAGGATGTAACGTTTGCCCTCAGTTTAAAATCTTCTCCTATGCTGTTGCATCCAGACATGGAAAGACCCGTGAACGTGACCTCTGGCACTCGACGGGGACACCGCGTTTCGTCTCCAGAGTCATTCCAGCAAAAGCAGATTGGACCCGT
Organism: Oryzias melastigma; assembly: GCF_002922805.2. Taxonomy (NCBI): domain Eukaryota; kingdom Metazoa; phylum Chordata; class Actinopteri; order Beloniformes; family Adrianichthyidae; genus Oryzias; species Oryzias melastigma. Next base: position 28,845,035 of record NC_050532.1, on the reverse strand, counting down.
TTTTAGACAGCTGAGCTGAACTTTTGCCTTTCTAGGATCTGGATTAACTGTTGTATATAACGTAATATTTGATTTCCTCCTTCAAAAGCTCTACTCATTCCATTCACTGGATGTAACTTCTGATGACGTGAGCTGCTGACCTCTTTCAGGTCATCCTTGCAAAAGAGATCTTGATCTCAACAAGCCTTTACCTGGTGAAATAGAGGTAATCAATCAGTTATATCAGCAACACAGGACACTCGGGTTTTCAGAGAAAAGCTCCTGAAGTCAGAAAACAAACACCACAGCCATGTTCATCCACATGTGTTACGGCCCCTGGCTTGCTAGGCTTGTGTGTGTCTGTATATGTATGTATGTATGTATGTCTGTTTGTTTAGCTTGTTTACAGCTTCCTTGAAAGGCCAGCAGTGCTTGCTGTTGGCTCCGCCTCCCTCAAGGAAAACCATCTCTCCTCCCTCCACTCACCTTCACCAATTACCAGGCCAGGACGGAAGGATATAAAAGAAGTGGCCCAACCTGGATGAGGTGGCGGCTGAAATTCCAGAGGGAATCAGTTTCCTCAGCCTGCCCCTGTTGTCGGCCGCAGCTGATATAAGCCTGTTTTGCCTGGTGTTGCCCTTTCTGTAAATTTAGGTTTGGGACTTTGGTTTTGCCTGAGGTTGTGATTTGCTTTTTGGTTTTGTATTTATGTTAATGTCTAACTAATGCTAAAAAGCCTGAGATTTTAAGTTTGAAATTCTTCTCCCCTCATTCTTGGCTACCTGTGTTGGGTTTATTTTAAGTTTTTTTTGTAATAAACGGCCCAGCAGCCAATCTTATTTGATCCCTCCCGGTTTCTTTTTCTATATGTTGCACCTTTTCCCCTTTGGGGACAAAAACAACATGCACATCAAACATTAACATTTTGGATTAAAGATCAAAAAGAGAAGATCACATTTTATGTTTTGGTTTCTGCAAACATTTTTTTTCCTGAATGGATCTTTTTGGTTCTTTGGTCGTAAACAGACAGAAATGGGGGGGGGACATCCATGCTTTACCTTCAGGTTTGGAGTCTGAGTTTGATCAACGATGAACCTCATGAGAATGTTGAACTGAAGGTCAACTGGGAAAGACTCTCTGATGAAGAACAAGACAAAGCTGTAGTATTAACGGAGCAGCTAAACAGATTCAATCATTATTTTGTAAACCAGAGCGGGTGGCTGAAATTCATTTACTCATCACAAAAATCCCAAACTCAATCTGTCTCTGGGACGTGAATGAACATGAGCTGATACCAACAGTATCAGAGGGTCTAAAACAGGGATAACCAGTTTAGTTTAGTCTGGTTAGTTCAGTTTATCAAACAGATAATGTTTATATTTATGACTAATTTTATGTTTTTGGTGTGAAGCCCGTTCAGACAAATCTGCTGTGATGTTGGATTCTAGAAATAAAATTGAACTGAATAGTTAGCAACTTAAAAAAGGAAAAACTCAGCAGATTGTGATGATATGACGGTGATTAAAAAAACTGAAAAATAGAACCTCTAACAAACAAATGTAACAAAATATTGCAAACTGAGAGATTCCCAAATCAAATGAAAGTTGCTAAAGTGATCCATATTTATAAGAGCAAAGACAAACTATCAACCTGCTTCTCTCCTTCCAGAGTTCTCAAACATTCTAGAAAATATATTCAATAACAAACTATTTATATAAATTGATGACATCAATGGCTGTCACTCATGCTGTGAAGGGAATCACATACACTCCGGAGAAAAATAAATAGGCAGCTGGAATTTTCATTGACTTAAAGAAAAGCATTTGAGAATCAATCATGACATCCTACTGGACAATGTGACGAAGAGGCAGAGGTGTGCAGATCCACATGCAAACGTGGTTTAATAAAGGCAAACAAAGCCAGGCAGGACAAAGCAAGGCGTAGTCAAAATGCAGGGACGAGGCAGGGAGGCGAGGAGGCAGGCAAGAGTCAGTACACAGAGGATCAAACAAAGGACTAAACGCTCAGAATGGATGCAGGGCAAACAAGACTTCACAGTGAGCTGTGGTGAGAACCCAGACTAAATACTGTGGTGGTGATGAGCAGATGGATAACAGCTGAGGATGATCACAGTCCTGAGTGAAGGCAGATGAGGTGGTCAAAACGCAGGTGAGACTCCGCTCTGATGGTTGAAGGAGGAAGTAGCAGGTTGAACCATGACAGACAAACTGTGGCTCAAAATTATTTATTCATTTTATTTGACTACTGCAGGGTGAGAAGATTTTTAACAGGAAGGAAAGAATGTGTGAAGTTAGAAGAATTGACATCAGATCCTAAGAAAATGAGCAGTGGTGTTCCACAAGCATACCCGCCAGGATTTCACGGCAGATTTTTATGATTGTTGCGGCCTAAAACGCCTGATGATTCTGCTACTTTTCTCAAGGGTCCAGCAAAAGTTACAATTTTTTAAAATGTTTGTTTTAATTGAAAAGTACTTAAAAATGTTAATTATAAAATAATCTTTACATTGTCATTTTCTAAATCTTTATATTGTGACAAATGTCCTAGGAAAATACTTCACCATCACCATATGCAACGTTGTTGTGCTGTCATTTAACATAAACTTTGAAATACTAAATGAACTGTGCTCCTCCCTGCTCACAATAACCCAAATATCTGTGTATTGATTTAAACATACTGTAGAATGAAACAACATTCTCCAGGGAAAAATTTAAAACTTAGAAAAAAACAGCATAATCAGATTAATCCTCTGATCTCCATGATCTCCTCAGAATCTTCCTCTTTACATTTCAAAAGCATCACTGGTGAATCTCTGGTAGAGGAAGACCACAGCTTTGAGGAGCTGATCTGGTTGTTTTTCTAGTTGATGTGTTTCTTTATTTCTGAAATGAGTTTGTGTGATTTGTTTGTGGGATTGTCTACTGTCATTGCTAAAATAAACCAATAATGGAGGGCCTTTTTTCTCATACGAGTTTATAGAAATTCACAACACTGAAAGATTGAAAAACATGCTTGCTGTGACCCACCTGGTGACATCCAGAGCTTTCTGGACTTTGGCGTGGACGGAGCCCAGCAGGTCGGCCCCCATCTTCTTCAGGAGCTGGGTGAGGAGGACGAAGAGCCAGTCTTGCAGGTCGTCTCTGTGCACAGAGATGAAATCCAGCAGAGTCTCCAGGAACATGCTGAACACCTGCAGACAGACTCTGTCAGAACAGCGTCTTCACTCTGCAGAGGGTGGTCTGAATCCCACTTACTCTCTGTTGGATCAGAGCAGAAACCCAGAACAGCGTTAGCTCAGGAACATGCACATCATGAGCTTTCATAAATGAAACTCTTACTTTGCTGTGAGGATCCGAAAACATCCTGGAGAAAATCTCACAAACTCGCTTCAGTTCCACTCGACTGCAGCAAATCAAACGATAGAACACTTGATCAATAAAGGATACGTTTTTTAAAGACCAGAAACGTGGCTGAAGACGGAGATGTGAGGAACAGACTTCCTTCTTAAACCTCCAGCCTGAAGCGGAGCTGCAGTCCCACCTGAGGATTCTCTGGTTCTTCAGGAGTTTCTGCAGACCCAGCAGGCCCTCCTTCCTTTCAGACCAGTTGGAGCTGGCGCAGTGGTTCAGGACTTCCGCCACGTCTTCCGTTTGCTGCAGGTAATGAGGGATGCGTCCGCTCCGGGAGCTGTAGGAGCGGTCCGAGCAGGCGCTCGAGGCGTCGCTGGTGGCGTCGTCATCCGAGTATGTTCCTGGAGACTCGTAGCGGCGCCTGAGCGGCCTCCTCTGCAGACATCAGATCACAACATCTGAACTCTGAGAACATGAACATGAAGACGTGTCTGCAGACATACAACTCACTGTGCTGAGAGACAGAAACATCAAAAAAGAAATTAAACACAAACTCAGTTCTCTTAGTTTTTAACTCTATCAGAACATTCGGGGTCAGAAGTAAAAATGATTAATTTGGAGCAAATAGATGAAATATGAGAGAAAAACAATGAGACAGTGGTTCCTCGTTAACAACTGGAGTCATTCATTCATTTTCCTGACCGCTTCTTCCCTTTCGGGGTCGCGGGGGTGCCGGAGCCTAACCCGGCTGCCGAAGGGCGAAGGCGGGGTACACCCTGGACAGGTCACCAGTCTGTCCCAGGGCCTCAATCACACACATTCACTCTCACATTCACACCTAGGGGCAATTTAGAGCCACCAATGAACCTATGAAGCATGTTTTTGGACGGTGGGAGGAAGCCGGAGTCCCCGGTGAAAACGCACGCATGCACGGGGAGAACATGCAAACTCCACACAGAAAGGTCCCAGCCGGGAGTCGAACCGGGGCCTTCTCGCTGTGAGGCAAGAGCGCTAACCACTGCGCCACCGTGCAGCCCAACCATTGGAGTTTTGTTCATAGAAATTACTGTGTAGTCAGCTTTTTTTTACATTAATTCTAGATGTTTTAAGGTGGTAAAACTGCTCATTACAAACTTTATCCATTTTATTAGACAGACAAACATTGTGATACTTTTCCTTTTTTTAAACTCTCAAAGTTCAAACCTTCATAGACAACAAGTCCAGGATTATAAAATGAAAACAAAGATCTGACGGTAACACTTAAAAAGCTTTATTAACACATTAACAACCATTATTAATATTATTATTGGGTGTTTGTGAAACATTTATTAAGCCAAATAAAACCAAATAAAGTTTATTAACATACATAGTAAGATTCATTAAGATCTAAGGTGAGACTAATATCTAGGGATGTCCCGATCAGGTTTTTTTGGGACCGATCCGATTCCGAGTCATTTGATTTTGTGTATCTGCCGATACCGAGTCCCGATCCGATACTTTTATAAGACATTTAAAACATGAATAAATTAAACAAACAGATTAGTGTTGTCCCTCATTTATATTTCATTAACCTTCTTTTATCATTAAAAACTTAAATAAAACACTTCTGTGAAGAGCTTTAATAAACAAGTAAAAATACAGCAAATATAAACTAGGGAAAAAATACAGTTTTCTTGTTATATAAGTGATAATTATTCATGTGATAAAGTTTAGTGACTTTAGCTTTAAGATCTTTAGAGCTATTGAACATTTTTGACCAAATGTGATTCCTGTCCTCATTTAGAATTCTTAAAAATAAATTATGACTTTGTTTTAGCATAAAATTTGATGAGTGTTCATGAATAGCTGATATCATTATTAGTTTTAATTTATTAGTTGTATTTATTTAGTTATTTTTAAGATCATGTGCTTATTTTTTTAAGTTCTTAAGACATCACATTTTTGGTTTTATTACCACAGTAGTTAATTTTTTTAACTGTTATTTCTCTGTCAGATAAATCAAACAGGCATATCAAAGGACAGCTCGGGTCCTAAGGAGTTAAATCACGGCGCTAGCATGTAGCAGTTAGCAGCTGCTGTGTAGCCGTCTGTCTGCAGCATGAAGAGCTTCACATTAAAAAGAAACAAAAACTTTCTGTTGGATACCTTTAGAGGTTGTTGTTTGAGTTATAACAAACCAATAGAGACACTTGCTGTCAGTTTAAAGCGTTTTTAAAAGAGTTATTGGTCCCGGAAGTTAGCTTTCTAGCTAGCTTTGTTTACGTTAGCCTTCTGCTTGAGCTGCTGCCTTTTTCTGCTGCGTTTTCTGGTGATGACATTTTGTGATCTTTTCATGACATGCGGACTTGTAGTGGAGTATTTATCCGTAATGATAAGATGAAATATAAAGCTCTGATCATAATGAGAATAAATGAAATATCCGATCCTGATCGGACAAAGGAGTCCGATTTCGATCGAGTCTTCAATCACGTGTTCGGGACCGATTTCCGATCTTGTGATCTGATCGGGGCATCCCTACTAATATTTGTCTATGAAGGTCTCATTAATTAAACTGCTTACTAGCTTAACTAATGTATGAACTATCTAACATTATAACATCTAAAGTGTTACTGATCTGATTCCACCAAAGATTTAGATAATTATGGCAAACGGAGCATTTTATACACGAGAAATGGCACAGAGGAGATTGATTGACAAGGTCAAAGATCAACCAGGACACAGAACACGATGCAGCTTAAAAAAAGCAACTAAAAAAGATCCGAACAGTGAAGACATACGGAAGCTGACAAAAGTAAACCCCATTTCTTTTTTTTTTTACAATTGTTTTCGTGATAACGACATTTACCATCTCGTTATCATGAGCAAATGACATTTGTTTTCTCGTGATAACGAGATATAACTGTCCCTTTCTCTCTTTCCTGTTATAGTCACTTTATGATGCGTCCTGGGGCCTGAACCAGCGGTGTACAGTTTACACC